>NW_009925754.1:52963-57662 GCF_000696875.1 Nestor notabilis | reverse complement strand
TGCTGTAGCTGAACCCAGGACACTGTGTTTTAGGGTCTGTTTTACCCTAAAATACATTAAAAAAAAAAAAAAAAAATCAGGTGTTTATGGTGGACATTGTAAGCTGGAGCAAAGTGAAGTCCCAAAATTGGCAGCTTTCTTACAGTCGTTGGCATCATTTGTTGTTAATGAGGGAATGCCGTTAAAAATGCATATTAATATTTAATTGAAGAGGATTCACGTAAACTCCAGCTGTGACCATAAAAATAATCTTTTTTTTTTTTTTTTCTTCTGAGAGAAATAAAAGCAGTGGTTCCCTATGGTCTCATCGTTTGATTTCTTTATTCAGCAGCCACCCATATGTTAGGATACAGCTGTGTAGCCTTTTGTGTACTTGCAGAACAGAATATGCAGTGATCAATCTTATTTTTGTATAAAATGCTAGTGACAAAATTGCATATTGTAGGACTGTTTGTGCTCAAAGGTTTTAAATAACCATCAGGAGCTTTTCGTTGTCATTTTGTTGTACGGAAGAACTGTACATAAACAAATGTACAGCAGATGGCACTATGCTGTAACCATAGAATGAGAGGTTTGGGTAGAAAAATTGTTCATTTATAGTTTGTGCCTATGTATGGAATTCGTATTTTCTTGTAAACAGTGATAGAAAATTAGAAGGCCGAAGTGTTTTAAATCAGAATTGTGCAAACTTGTCTAAGGTATGTGTCAGGTAAACCTTTGGTGGTTCTTTAGTAATGATGTTCAGTGCTGTTTCTAATTAGCTTTTTATCTTTCAATGAAGCTGTACTGCTAAATGCTTAAGAGCTTTGCTATTATAGTAAAAGAGGAAAAACAGATCAAAGTTTCAGCAAGAGAATTTCCCCAGGAACTTCTTCAGGTGAGTAGGAATTATAAGACAAAGTGTGGAGAATGTACTGTAAATGGTTAAAAATTGTGCCAGAACTACCTTTAACATGCACTTCTGAACTTTATTTTTAATTCCCCTTCAGCTGGTAAAAACAACCTTAAAGATCATGTTGTAACATCCCTGATGGTAACCCGATGGTATATTGATCTTTTTATTAGTATTAGTTGTTGAAATACCCCACAACAGGTTGTGAAACTTTACGTAAGCGGGATATAAACTGTTTCCTCCCCTTGGGGTGAGACACATAGTAGCACTAGACCATAATTTTTGCAGTATTTGTGACTCACTAAAAGACCCGTCATGTATTTTAAGGAAAAAAAATATTCAGAGAATTAAAATCTTATGGAGAAAGGAATAAGCTGAAGTGTGGCAAAATTTCAGATAATTGAATGGGCTGTGCCAGGCCAGTAAAAGGAAAATAATAATAATACCATTACCTGCTGAGAATCCCACCCCTCGTCTAATTCCTTTGGGTCTAAAAACTGTCTTAACTATGTGTGAAAGAGAAATGTCTTGCTATATATGTCTCAAATCATGTGAAAACTTCAATATCTTGAGTGTCATCCAGAGAGGAGTGAGAAGCCTGTGAAGGCTTTGAAGTTGTTTCTGCTGATAACACTGTCAAGCAAACAAGACAGTGCCGTGTGTGTTGGCAGGGTTTCCCAGAAGCAGTGTGCTTTGTAGAGAAGTACTTTCCATCTGGTAGTCAGAAAGTCAGAGTCTGTTCCAGAAGAAAAAAAACAAAACATTTTTTGATTGCTGGATGAACACCATGAAAAGTTTTGCAGAAGGGCCACTTGAAGATGTAGGGGCAACTAAAATGTGCCAAAACTGTGAATTTTATCAACAAATGGAAAACAAATTCAGCTATGAGAAAAAGAGCGTTCTATGAAGGTGATGTCATCTCCTCTTTAGTTCTCTTCTTCCCACAACCCCAACCTGTGTAAGGACAGAGACTGACCATTCAGAGGGGCACGATACATGTAATGATGATAGTTAAGGATTGGCAACGCTCAAGTAACTTCTTTTATTTTTTCCCACCTATATGTACATATTGAGACCTGTTACATATCAAGAGCTGGATAGCTTTTCACTGGGTATTAGTGAGAAATTACTAATTGGAATTTGCCCCTTCAAGTAAGCGTAGCTTTGACTACCTCTTGTAGTGAGTTGAGTTTTGTGATCCATAGTGCTGGATGAATAGTGAGGTATCTGAAAAGCTTAGTGGATGCAAGTTTTGTCATTTATGCCTCAAAACTGGGAAAGTTGGATCAATATTACGTGTGTTGCGTACAAAAAAGCAGAAATTAAGGGGTCTAGAGACCTTAGGATAATTTGAATTTGATGCCTTCTCATTGTCTCTTTTGAAAGTAAACAGCATCTCTGCAAACTTTGAACCAGCAACCGCCTTCTTGTGAATCCTACTGGTGGTGTGGTTCAGCTGCAGCCTGGTTCTTCTGCTTTCTGAGGGGTCTTGTGGTCAAGTCATTAACAGATCTGGGTCTTGGGAAGTAATGCTGAAGTAAGAGAGAGAGAGTCATTGACCTTTTCAGAACTGGGGACCCAAGCAGAAATAATCAGTCAGTTTGAATGCTGGTGAATTTACCGTTTCACATCCTTTTGGTTGGCCAGACACATGCCTCATGGTTATATCTCTGATTTAGGAATAATCTGCTGTGGAAGACTCTAATCCTTAGCATACTTCATAATGCCCTAGGTGGCTGAAGTTCTTAAATTCTCTTTAAAGTAGCAGTTCAGTAGTGTGAATGCTCCAGCCCTGGAGGCGTTTAAGGCCAGGCTGGACAGAGCCTTGGGTGACATAGTTTAGTGTGTGGTGTCCCTGCTGATGGCAGGGGGGTTGGAACTAGATGATCTTAAGGTCCTTTCCAACCCTAACTCTTCTATGATTCTATGATTCTTAAATTTTCATGTTTCATTGCATCCTTATTTAGCAGAAGTCAGTCAAAGATGTTTGATTCTTTTATGTTTAAGTATATAGTATTTTAAAAAAATACTTAAAGATCTCTCTCTTTACTGCCTTGCTTTTATCAGAAGCAGAATTTGAACTAGGAATATGACCAAGAATGTGGTAAATGGAAGAAAATTAACTGTTGTCAGTAATCATGGAGTGGTGCAGATCATGTCCTTAAGCGTGGCAGTTATTGCTTAAGAATGTTTTCTTCTATGCATGTTAGTGTGCTGCTAAGGAGATTAAATCAGGCTGTATTTACATTGAGTTTAATGGCCTTTCTTGTTCAACTAGGGTGGTGTGTGATGTTAATCAGGAAGCACTTCTGAGAACCCTCCATTAAAAATTGACAGCTATATACATGGGTAACTTCTTACGTGTAAATGTATTAGTAAATTAATCAACTGCGTGATCCTGGAAGAGACACTAAAATGCTTTATTGGTTTGCTGTTCATTTTATTGATTATGGGGGCTCTTCTGAATATATTCCTCTGATTTCTGCTGCTTGCCAATTTGTCATAGCAGTAGTTAAATGACATTGTGTTTGCCCACACTGGGTTTGTTGCGGTAACTGAATGTGATTCCCTTTCACAAAGGGGACATAATTCTTTAGAGAAGGGAATGTACCACCAGCACTAATGGTATGCAATATTTTAATAGTGAACTTGTCTCCACTTGCAATTACTTCTGGTTTAAAAGAATTAAGTTATTTTTTAAAATAAATTTAAAAAAAAAAGTCATCTGAACCACATTTTATTTATGATTAAGAAAAGCATAGCAAACTGAAATCAGATGGATTTTGTATTCATTTGTACCTTGTCGTGTGTATTTTGATTATGGCAGTAAGAATTTTGCAGTAAGTACATGATTTTGAAGAAACATTTGTTTCAATTGTTTTTCATGTCTTAAAAAGATGGATGGAGGGAAAACTTGAGAAAAAAATCATTAAATAATCCAGATACAAGGTACACTTCTTTCCCCCTCCCCCCATTTGAATTTAGGGAAGTTCTGATCAAGGAAAAACAAATCTTTGTCCTGTGACGAGTTTCTAGTCATGTTGTCTTTATTATTACTGTCCAGACTATATAGAGTAAATTACAGGATGATGTGATGTTTCTATCCTCTGAAGTATTGAAATTGATTCATGGGATGTAAAGTAGTATTGATTTTGTCTTTGAATGTCCTAGATTATTTAAATAGAGGATCTTTAGTGCATCTTTCTGTAAATTAATAATATAAAAGATTTTTCAGCATTTTTTTTCTAAACATGTGCATTTCTGCTGCTGAATTGGTATCCAGAAACCTTACCGTCAGCAAGTTCTGCACTTCCTGAGGTGGGGGGAGCTGATAACTTCCTGACATGGAGAACTTAGCACTGCATGAGCTCTTAGGTCTGTGGCAATTACTTGGGGAGAAGAAAAAGAGAATAAAAATGGAGGAGAAATAAAAAGTACCTGTCAACTGTAACTTGTTTGGCTGTTTTCTTCTAAAATTCCCAACATGTTTTCCCAAGGAACTAAATGGTGTGATTTTTGTAATTCCTCAAAAGTCTGATGTAACTGTTTTGTAAAAGGAGCCAGACACAGCTGTGAGGTGTTACAGGGTTTTGAGCAGCTGGCTGTGACCTCCTGGGGGTCCCAAGGGCTCCCTGGGTTTGTGGGAATCTCTCAAAAGCAAGGTCGAGGCTCAGAGAGAAGGCTTTCTTACAAGCCCTCTGCTCCTGTGTGCAACGTGTAATCAGACAACCTCAGCTGTTATTTTATTAATTACCTGAATTTCATTAAGAGTAGAGTTCTGTTCTATTCCGCACCACCACCGCCCCC
>NW_009925754.1:51144-52932 GCF_000696875.1 Nestor notabilis | reverse complement strand
CACCCCCCTCCAAGCAGGAAATATCGAATAGCAAGTTAAAAAGTAGTAAATTATTTCTGTTAACCATTTAATAGAGACAGGTCATTTATACTAATGTAACTTTTCTTGCTTTGTTCAGGGCTGATCCCCTTTCGAAGTAGCCTTGATAGGTAATAAATCAGGTCAGTCATGTAACTAATTGCCTGTAAACCAAGACATAATTTTCTCAAGTAGGAAAACCATGCTGAAGGACTGACATCTCCTGCTTGGTCTGGGTAAAAAGAATAAATCTTTTAGTGAAGTTTGGTTTAAAAACTTCATGGCTGCCTTGCTTCCACAGTGTTGGGTTTTTCCCCCAAAGATCTTAATAAAATTTTAGTAGACCTATCAAAATAAAATGACTGTTCATGTGGAAGCCTTAGAGATGCAGTATATATTATAGCATGTAACACGTAACATATTATTTAAAATTATGGAGTGATTTAAACAAGGCTGGCTCACAACATCGGAACAGTTCTCTCCCACCTTCATTTTCTTTGTGACTTGTATTCAGGTTTGAGAGATTTGCATGACATTGATCCTTTCCTTGGGCAATGCACAATTTCATAATTCAAGTGCGACAGCTGCTGTAACCATCACGCCAGCTGTCCCTACAGATGCTCGAAAATCTACAGCTTCTCAAAGATGTGTATACATCCCTGGGGTAAACCATTTTTCTAGAGGTAATGTATGAAGTGTCTTAAAAAAGGTCACTATGCTGGCAGTTCTGAGTGCCTAGTGAGCATAGTGCTGCTTTTCTTGAGTAACAGCACTTCTGTGTTTCACCCTATATAGACCATAGCAAAAAGCAAAAAAAAAAAAAGAAAAAACTGAACTCAAAAAAACCCCCAAACCCACCCCAAAACAAGCTCTCAGACCCCCAATGAGACAAAAAAACCCCCCAAAACAAACAAACAAAAAAACCAACCCAAAAGAGAAACAACACCCCTTCCTGTCCATCTGTTTTTAACTAAAGGAAGGTGTTACCAACTAAAGGATTATTAACTGTTATTAACTAAAGGAATGCTAACTAAAGGAATGAAGCTCTTAATAAATAATGTAGATGGTAAAATTTGCCAAGTAGGGCCCAAACTTCTGTCCAAGGGAGATGCTTACAGATGTAGTTTCCCTGTTCACAAGCCTGCAGAGCACTTACTACATGTAGAAGAGATTCCGTATTAACTCTTGTGTCTGTCTGACAAAGGCTCATCTCTGTGTGGATATTTAATGGCACAACTGCTAAGCTCCACTGCGGCTCAGCTTGGTAAGTTTCCTTGTCTCTTCCAGTTAAGACCGTCTTTTTGGGCTGGTTTGGTGCTCATCCGTGATTCAGTCAAGGCATGGGCACACTGGGTGCCAGGCTGTGTGCACTCACAGACATCTGACTGTGTCTCCAACCCTGAGTGACTATGATAGGGTCCTGCCGAATGGAGGGTCTCCATTTCCATCCTTGCACCGTGGGCTTTGCCTGGTTGCCGAGCTGCAATGCTCAGATCCTCTGAGGTGGAGCAGTTGCACTGTTAGTTGTTGAATCTCTTTGAATGAGTCATTGTTTACTAAAGAGAGCAAAAGACTTTTCAGTACGTTGAAGAGTATCTTGCATTCAGACTAGGTCTAAGGACCTAATGGGCGTATGTTAATTGAACTGATTATTTTGTATGTATTTAACAAATCGTCTCCTTACCTTAAATGAATATCATCCAAAAGGTAAGGCAGGCTTTAAAGTATTTACTTTGTTATGAAATAATAACTTAATAATAGGCACCCTAA
>NW_009925754.1:3857-51113 GCF_000696875.1 Nestor notabilis | reverse complement strand
ATGTTCTACATGTGAATCCATAACCCACACATTTTACTGCTTCTCTTTCATGACAAAGAAAGTTTCACTCATAGGAATCCATTAATAAGGAATGCCTCTGGAGACTGACTTTCCTCGGAACAAAGACTTAGAACAATTCATAGCTAAAATGATCCTATTTTCTCTCCTGCCCCTGTTTACTATGAGGTTGAAAAGTAGCAAATACATATTGAATCTAAATTGGTCCCATCTGAAGTGAAGATGATCCCCATGCTTGTGAGGCTAAGCCTAGGTTGGAATGGCATCTCTTTCTGTGACTTACACTTCCTGGATCCTACTACTTCTCCTAATAATTTGGTCTTGCTATCGCCTCTTCTTGGTATATCCACTTACCTTTTGAGATCCTGGGAACATCCAGAAATCCTTCTGCTCTGCTGTCTACGATCTCTGTGGCATGGTAAATGTGAGGAAGTGAGGAGGTGGTTTTATAGTCTGGGTAACATTCTGTCTGGAAAATGCTACTGGGGAGAAAAGAGATTTTATTTCTAATCAGCCCTAAAACTATAAAAAGGATTATTTTGGAAATGTAATTATAAAATTAATTGCTTTTATGTTTTTCAAAGTGCTGTGCCTAGTCCCAGCCATCTGTGCTTTATAAATGTAGAATTTTCATTTGGGCATTATTGTAGTTGAAGAAATTGTTAATCTAGGGAACAGTTAAAGACATTAGTTATCAAAATCTGCTTCTCTTTCAAAAGGGTTTCTGGGTGATTCATTTCTTCAGGAAAATGTTTTGATTCTTTTTTTTTTTTTTTCCCTCCTTGAGTGAAATCATTCAGAATTTCAAAAAGTAGTAATTTTGCAGGAAAGGAGAGACAACACATGAGAAAACTTAGAGTTTAATAAGACTTAAAAATATATTTTTAATAATCTGTCTATTATTTAGAATGGGGGCAAAACTTGCTGGCCCCACTTTAATAAGTAGGCCTTTGATGCTCTTTTATACTTTATTAGTAAGTTATAGCTGCGAGGTGAATTTTTGCTCATTATTTCAGGAGTAGACATCGATCCTAAATTTAGAAACAATTTCTTAAGATTAGAAGTAAAAATCTAGCTGATGAACAAACGTTAAATAAAGAACAGTAAGTTACATCCTCTGAATGTGTTTCATCTTGAGACCAAGACAGATTAAAGTACTATTTTGAAAGATCATTGTGCCATAAGATAATAGTTTTATTAATCAGACTTTGCCCTGGTATCAGTTCTGCAGTTGGTGGTGAAAACAAGGTAAAGAAGGGTATGAAAAAGTATTGCCAAAAGAGAATGCAATATAAAGCAAATGTTGCCTGAAGCTATAGATAACCTGGGGCAAGAATCTAAGTCTGAAAGCCATGCTGTTTAGCATTTCCTTTTGATGCATTATAGACCTAAGGACCACACCATAAAGTTTGCTTAGCCTACTGGACCCAAGTTTTCCTTAAAGGTTTAAGGGTGCTCTTACCAAAGGTGTACTTTAAAAATGTATTTGAGATTATATAGTTCTTCCTTGAATGGAAATAATCAGTCTTTCATTGTAAATGGATGTGAAATAAGCAGCTTTTGAAAATAAACACTTCAATTTTCCTTTAGTTGATGTTAGTTCGCAGCAGCTGTTTATGTCTCTAGGCAAAATCATTAAGATAATTCACTTTGATTTCCTGTACAGCACATATTTTTGGAGTTGCACCATTAGATTCCATCATGACCGTAGGACTCAGTATGTCTGCAATGATATACATCCACCATATGCTCTGAGCTGTGATCTATGGGCCTTTGACCTTCGCTCCTTATGCTCATGGCTTTATAACACAGGGAGGCGTGCTGCCAAGTTCCAAGTACAGGATTATTGTCTGTCTCAGGTGCTGAGCTGGAGGAAAAGGGGGTTTGGAATCAGGGTAGAGCAGACACTTGATCAAATGAGTGCTGGGATCCTGGTGTACGTGTGTCTCTTACCATAGCTCTGCTAACAAGGGGTCTCTCTTAGCAAAATCAGATCTGCAAGCACACTCTTCTGTCTCTACTTGCTCCATTAGACTCAGCAGACAGGCTAAAAGTGTTTACTTTTGCAGGTAAATTAAGGACGTATAGTCCCTGCTTGTAACCAGAGATGCAGCTATTCAGAAATAAATTAGATTTATAAACTTTTATGCTACCATTTGCTTGTGTTCATGGGGTTCAGTGGTGTTCAGATAAAATGTCTCCGTTTCTTTGGGGTGCCTCTAGAAGTGATTGAATTAGCAACTTGGATGCAGATGCAAGCACCACTGGTCATGGGTCAGCCACAGGAGAGGTGCATGGTGCACTGACTTTACTTTTGCTATACAAGATGCAGTTTGTCCTCTCAAAGACTGGCCTGAGTACCACTTCCAACGGCCCCACGTATACAGCATGCAGCAGAGCTGCCCAATTTCTACGTTGCTATGAGTAGGTTATCACGTATCTCCTCTACAAAATCAAAACTACTTTCTCTTCATTGTAATAAAAGATCTTCATCTCTCTTTACTGATGTTTATCAGTTCCTGCTTGCTAAAAGAACAGACTGACTATACATTGCCATTGAGAGTTAGATTTGTAGAGGGAGACTTTATTACTGGTAGTGTGATACCTAGCTAAAGGAGAAGCGTCTTGGTTTGAATAAGCTTCTTTTTATGGTTTGCTCTCATAAAATGGGATCTTATTTCTGCACTAATCTTTATCTCATTACTGGACAGTTGCCATTTGTTCAAATAATGGCTCATAAAGCATAAAAACTGTTTCTTAAATCTTCTTGTTGCTTGCTTTGCTCTGGGTACTTGTTTTATGACTGTAGCTAACCTTTAAATAGGTACTTAAGGTGGTGGGCAAAAAGTCAGCTGTGGTATTATTGCCAGAGGGATGGAGAAAAAGCCCTTTGATTCCTCACTTGAATTCTGTGTGAGGGAAGAGAAGTGAAAAAAAACAGGGCTGAACCTGTAAAGAGAAATGTGTGTTTGTGTTTTACCTTTACGCTATGTGGTGGGTAATGAAAGTGATGTAATTGGGTTCCTTTAAAAATTCATAGTATCTCCAACTGCAGCAGTAATTTGTCAACTTCCGAAACCAATACTCCTTTTCGTACAAGTAGTCTTTATATCTCTTCATTAAACAAAGAAAAGCAGTGCTTCAGGTAACAGGGTACATGGTCCGTCTCTGAGGGTTCCCTGTTTGAGGAGTCTGCAGAGGCTGAACATACATCTAACATCAGGATTTTGACAGACTGCTAACCTAATGTTGTGCTGCTTCTCCGTCATGCCCTTGATGTGGATCCTTATCCAGGAGGCCCAAGTGTTTGTTAAGCAGATCTCTTGTAACGTTTTGCTTCCCATTAGCTGGATAACAGAGGGGAAAACATTGTCCTGGGACACTTCAGCAGGCTTCTCCATGCTTTGGGGAAAAGGCTGCTGCTGATCTGCTGAGAATCCTGCCAACAAAGCTGCATAATGATTTCAGCTTTAACTGTGAAAGCAGTGTGTCCCAGAGGGTTCAGTTCTGTTGCTGCTTTCCCTGGCTTTCGCAGGGAGCCAGCTCTGTATTTGGTACTACTTTACAGCTGCCATATTAGTGTTGTTTATTTGCAAAGTTTTTGTTGGAATTTAGGAGGTTGGGTGGTATCCCTGCCACAAAATATCCATCTCTAGAATAATTTTCACCTCAGTTCAGCTACCAATTTGGCATTTGTATGTCTCTCCCAAAAGTATCAACTGGAAGATTTCTGGGTAAGCATAGATGTGAATAAACTGTTTTGGTATCATTATTTTCTCCATCTTACCAAAAGTTGGTGGCACAGAGCTCTTTCCCCAGTAGGATACTCACAGAGTTCTCAAAAAAACACGGTACCCAGTGCATCTTAGTCATTGTTCCTCTGCATCAAGGAGATTAAGAGTAAATTTTCTGTATGGCTTATAGCTGGAAGAAGCTCGGTGTGGAATACTACAGCTGCAGGACTGGTGTCATTGGAATTAGACAAAGTGTACATGCTTTACAAACTTGGGGTCAACAGAAGAAAATGCTTGTTTTCCAGATTTGGTGGATGGAAACACACAGTACGAAGTAAATAGCTTAGTCCAGGGTAGATGAGTCTCTTCTAGGGAACATAGTTTTGTTTGTAACATATATTTTGTTTCTTTTCATCCCACATGAAAAATAATCCCGTTAAACTCTTGAAGAAAATAGCAATACCTTTTTTTCTTTTTCTGGGAAGCTTAGAAACAGTGAGGGATTACTGATTTCTCATCTATGAAGTTTAGTGGAGATGACATAAATAGGCTTAGAGAGTGAAAAATAAGTCGTTGTTGCTATTGTTCAATTCAACAAGCTCAATTGTTTCTTATGGCTTTGCAGCAGTGCACAGTAGGCTTGATCTGATAGATTTATCTGATAGATAGTGATGAAACGCACTTAGCAAAACAATTGGGATGATAATTTGGCATGAGCAAATGAAAGTTTAGGTGCCAATTTGAAGGCATAAAGTCCTTTCACACAGGCCTTCAGCCTATCTTTACCAGCATTTGATTTCTTACGGCAGCTGTGATTTGGACGACAAATTTCTGCAGCTGTGCAGAGAGCTTCCCTCTCTGCAGGGATGTTTTGGAGGGTCCATGCCTCAATGTCGTATATCTCCTTCACATGGATGGTATCCAGTATGCCTATGGTCTAGCTGTAATAGCAAAACCTTTTTGAGATACCAAGGTGTTGCATGGCACAGCTTTCCAGGGAGATGGTAGCATGGGAGCTGCTCTCTTCATTCCCCAGTAAGCATCAGAGTGGCTTCTGCCCCCATATCATTTGCATCCTTTGACATATTTTGGCCAGTTTCTATGCTCTCCACAAATGCACCTTCTTTCCTCCCTGTGCAGGCAACTCCCCTCAGTCCCAGAGCAGATATGCATTCTTCTTCCCACATGGCAGCCAGTCTCTGGACATGGATGTGTTCTTCCCCTTTCCTCTTTACCTTCCCTGTTTTAATTTTTTTTACCTTGTTCTGATGATGATATAAGTGAAGAAGGTGCCTGAGGCCAGCAGGGCACTGGGGGCCAGCCAGACACAAGCTCTTCTCTCCATGCAAAGGGCTTTTGCACTGACAGGGCTTCTACTTGTTGTATTTGAGCCAGATGCTGCAACTTTCCGTGACACTGCAGTTGAAGTCCTTTGTGTGCTCCTGGCCAAGGACTTTTGGCAAGTGCAAACCAAAGGCAAAGAGGGTATGAACTGCTTAGTGCTGTTATGCAAGGCGGTGGCAGCCCACCAGAAATGCTCTGAATAACGATTCCTGTCACAGGGAAGCTAATAGGAAAAATGGCTTGCACAATCCCCTGCCTGGGCCACCTGCTTTCTGCCACAGTGGGTCTGTGAGAGCCATGGTGGCACCGCGTGGCTCCTCAGGCTGCTGGGCAAGTGATTTCTCAGTGCTGACAAAATGGGACTTGGCAATCAGCTACAGAGATTTGTGTCAGGTTTGTCACATACAGTGCATTTTACAGTTCAGGAGGCACAGCTAGATCTTAGAGGGTGAACAGAGTGAAAGGAATAGGAAGAGAATGTTTGTCATATGATGGTTTTGCTTAAATATAAGCAAAGTTGGGATTATTGCACAGAATGCAATTAATGTGCTGAAGGCGAGGCTGTAATTTTAATCATAGTCTGTGCTGCTTATGATCCGGGCATACCATCTCCACCCATTTTGCCACCTTTTCTGCATTTGTGAATACCTCTGCTGAACTCTGACTCTGGTTTTGACTTAATCTCTGACTTTGTTCCATGCATTTCTGTTGGCATCCTGTTACCTTGAGAATTCTCGTGATCCCCAGTAGCATCTCCCAGTCAAACAAAAAGCATACCTAGTAAGAATATTATGTGACAAAGCTCCTGTTTTCTTGCTAAAGCCAATGTTTTCATGCTGTATCTTGCCCTTTTTCCCTGTTTCTTGGACAGTTCTCCTAGACCTTATTTGTATCATGTCTGAACTTAAAGTATTTATCAGAACTTTGTTGGATTTTCAGGAAGTTGTCATGAACCCGCACAAGTGAATGTTCTCGTGTTGCCCTGGCTTTATTCCCTCGGTAGTTCTGATGAGATTTATAAAGCTGGTTTCCTTCTTCAGTTTAATGATTAATATTCTGTGAAGAAGAAATTCAGAAGCTAAAGTAAAAGTTTCATTGCCTGATGATTTCTCCTTTCAGTTATGCTGATGTATATGGAGATACTGATGTGTAAGTTGTCACGGCATGTTTGTTGTGCCACAGAGGGTAGAGAAGTGAAGAGTTGTGCATTTTTTCAGACTTGGTTGCTGCTGGCAGTTGCTGTGTTTAATGGAGGTTAGTTACTTGTGTGTTAGATTAATCAAAGTATTCCTGGATTGGTCCATGACAAGACTGTCAACCAGTAAGAGTAAATTTCTGCTTAAAAAATCCTTCTACTACAGCAGAAAATGTATTAACCTGGGTTTTCATGTTCCATCACAGAAGTTTCTTGTTCTTGGTACATGTGCTGCACTTTGCAGTGCAGGGGTTTGGCTACAGGCAGCTTTGATGAGCCTTTCCCACTGTAAGTTAAATATAAACTCATTTCTTGTAAGTTCTGATTGAATCGCATCTTAATTCAGTAAAATAACTATTTGACTTTTGAGGATGAACCTTCTGTCTCCATTGCATTATATTTTGCAACTTATTTAGTAGCTGGTTTTGCTGAAGGCATTTCTGCAGTAAGGCATATGCGCCTTTTTTCCTTTTCTTTATCAGTGCCCTTTTTTGAGGTCACAAGAGTTAAAATCAGCTCTTTTCTGAAGTTACCTGAGTCTACGAGCATCAGTTATTTTTTTTTTCTACCAGTCCTGGTACACAGGACACCACTTACATGCAGGTTGAAAAACTATCCAAATAACTCCATTAGGCAAATCATTCAGTGCAAACGAACTCCACTTAAGCTCAGACATTGTTTTGCATCTGTACATTCATTTTCTTAAATTATTCCCTGAATCTCTCATAATCAAATCTTTTAACTTGATACTTTGGGGTTGTATGTGGCCTTGCTGGCTGGGGGTTGATCATGATGGCCCCTGGCTCTGAAACCTGCAAAGTAATTCTGTTGTTTGGGTCATCACACCTTCAGCTAGTGCTTCAGCCTTCTTCATTATTAACAGATCCTTAACCTGAGACTTGTGTCCTAAAATTCAAGATGCTTTTGTAATATATATAATATAATCCTTTGCCTGTTCTTAGCCATCAAGAAAGTTGCAAAGTACTGGTTTTTTTTAATCCGTTCTTTTTTGGGGATGTTGTTATATAAGCATCAAGGACAGGATGGATATGCACATGTGGGAGAATTACAGTTAACAAGATGAAAAACAGCAAATCATGCCTGAAAGCTTAAAATAGTTTGTGGAAAGATGACAAATAGCAGTATAACTTTCAAACAAATATTTTTTCATATACTATGCCCTTTTTTTGCTGACAAGTTAATTCTTTCTGACAGACTTGGCAAGTGAGCAAGTGTCTCTAAGGCAGACACTGAAGCTGCTTCATGAATTCATGTTATAGTTTCTCTGATATTGTTGCTCTGCTCAAATGGTATTTTTAGCTTTATTCACACGTTGCTTTTAACATTTTTGTGAGTGAGGATGATTTTGTTATCCAGTGCAAACCAAGTCGTGGGTTAGTGTTTCTCATCATTATTGTTGTCACTTGAAGATATGCTTTCTGGACCCAGGCTCCCTCGAAGGGAGCTCTCTGACTTTGGGAATACTTAGCCAAGAATCGTACTTCAAAACTCAGACCTCCTACATTGCAATTTTATTATCTAAGAAAAAAAAAGGAATCTTTTCTTTAGAGATATGCAAAATATTCAAATTCCTAATAGTAAAATGACTGTATTTCTTTATATATTTACCTATTTGATATTTATTTAGACTGTTTTGTCACACAGCTTTGTTCACAGAGTACGGTTTTTGACTGAAAGTTTTAAGCTTAAAGAGTTAAGGTCCTTCACTGACCTCTGGCTGTGTTCGCTTCTACCTTGATCATTGTACCACTACAGAGGCCTGGTCTGGGAGGGTGTTCAGCAGCAAAGCTAAAAGCACAGGAGATGCTAAAAGCATCTGTGCAAGATGGAAGTGCAGAACTCTTTATTTATTTATTTATGTATTCCCCAGTGCCAGTAGCACAGCACTACGTTTCCTTTAGAGTCTATCATCACAGGTATGTTAGTCCCCAGCTTCCCGCCACCCCACTGTCTCCGTCTTCTACCATGCTCTGAGAAGTCCAATAGGTGATTAACAGGATAGTAACAGGTCAGCAGAGCATCATTGCCTTTTTCTTGAGATAACAGGATATAGAAAAGTTCTCAGGTGTTTATTAGACATAAAAGCAGGAAAAAAATGTAAACACATTGGAAACACAGAGAAAGGCTCAGTAATAGAGATCATAGAATCAAAGAATGGTTTGGATTGGAAGGGACCTTAAAGATCATCTGGTTCCAACCCCCTGCTATGGACAGGGACACCTTCAACTAGATCAGGTTGCTCAAAGCCCCGTCCAGCCTGGCCTTGAGCACTTCCAGGTATGGGGCAGCCACAGCTTCTCTGGGCAACCTGTGCCAGTGTCTCACCACCCTCACAGTGAAGAACTTTTTCCTCATATCTAATCTAAATCTACCTTGTTTCAGTTTCAAGCCATTACCCCTTGTCCTGTCACTACATGCCCTATGGGGGATGTCCCTTTCCAGATTGTTTGTAAGCTCCTCTAGGTACTGGAAGGCTGCTCTAAGGTCTCCCGGAAGCCTTCTCTTCTCCAGGCTGAGCAAGCCCAGCTCTCTCAGCCTGTCTTCATAGGAGAGGTGCTCCAGCCTTCTGATCATCTTCATGGCCTCCTCTGGACCTGCTCCAACAGGTCCATGTTCTTCTTATGGTAGATGCCCCAGAGCTGAACGCAGTACTCCATATGGGGGTGTGTCATGAGAGTGGAGTACAGAGGGAGGGTTATCTCCCTTGACCTGATGGCCAGGATATGGTCTCAGCTTTCAAATTCATTTTAGGGGTTTGTTATTCAGATCTTTGTCAAAGCCAAATAATTAAAAAATATTGCAAGTACCTGTCTCAGCAGTGCATCCAGTCGGAAAGTTAAGCACTCCTGTATCTCCCTGAGATATGTCCAGAAGTGACAGATGCCTGAAAATTATTACTGAATAGTCCACCCCTCACTGATGAAGCTCAGACAGGTTTAGCAGCGGCCAACCTTTCTTTTTTTCTTCTAAGATGCCAGACCCTTCCTGGGCCTCTGTCTGGCATAGACAGATGCTGCCTTGCCAGCCGTGGCGTAGCCCACAACAGGTTGGGCAGCCTTCCTTGTTTGCTCATGGCAGTGAGCATCACTCATGATGACACTATCTTCACTCATGTGAACGCCCTCCTGGTTTTACGTGGAGTTCTTCTTACAGAGCAAGAGCTGGGGAAGCAAAGAAAATGAGTCTGCTTCAAAGATGACAGTGAAAACAACGTGAGACATCTGCATCGGGCAGCTTTTATAGAGCTTTAGGAAGAAAAAAAGTCTACTTGAGAGGATGTGGAAATGGTAAATTTGGGGCTCTTTTTGCAAAGAGTAGGTTGAATTATGTACATCAGCTGCAGCAGCAATGGAGAAAAATAAGAGAAAATTAATTTAATATTGTAGGTTTCAATGTTCCTTCCAAAATAAGTACAGTCTAATGATAGAGAATGTCTTTTCAAGTGGCAGATGGCCACATTAAAGCTACAGCTGTGCCACCATTTCGGAATTTCTGTAAGGCGCACGAGAGTGGGGGACAGCTGCCTGTAGCGTGGATACTAGACTCTCTTAGGAAAGCCTATTTTTAACCTGGATCTGATCCCTGACCTGGTGCACAATGTGATGTCCTGGGTGGCTCT
Organism: Nestor notabilis; assembly: GCF_000696875.1. Classification (NCBI taxonomy): domain Eukaryota; kingdom Metazoa; phylum Chordata; class Aves; order Psittaciformes; family Psittacidae; genus Nestor; species Nestor notabilis. Next base: position 41,182 of record NW_009925754.1, on the reverse strand, counting down.
CCCTGCTCAGCAACGGGAGCAGTGCAGAAGTAGTGGGACAGGAGCCACAGAGGTGGTGTGGGGAGAGGGCTTTAAGAGCTGAGGCTGCTTGCCCTGACCTTGGCACTGGCAGAAGCATCTCTAGAGTCTGGGAGCCTGGTTCAGCATGAGTCAAGATCTGCTGTCTTGTGCAGAGGCAAGATAGGATGCTCAGTAGCATCTCCTGGTACCTGCTGCGTTTCTATTGGCATATTTAACCTTTAACTTGAAAAACAAAACCACAGCTGCCTGTCAACCTGCTTTGAAAGTTTGATAACGTCAGCACTAACGGAATCAGAAGTCTTTGAGCTGGAGACAGTGTTCTTGGGCTCAGGACAGTTGTAATTGTTATTTCAGAAGTAATGTTCTCTTCTAGTAAGTGCAATTGTTGCAATATCTGGAATATTTATCCAGGAATTACAGTCTGGCTGTGTAAATTTTACTAGCTATTAATAAAAGCATGCTTAGTTTGTACTTTTTGAGTATGATCTACCATGAATCTTCTCAAGAAAAAAATACATGCAGAAATAAAGTTAAGGTAATACAGAAAGGCAGAGGCTTTATCTTTTTGCAGAAGAAGTCAGGACACAGACACACGCATACGTATATATAAAATCTGAGTATTGTGGTTAGGGGAAAATGCATCTATGGGGCATGGTAGGAAGCAGAAATCAGAGGCCACAGAGAGTGCAGGGAGGCAGCGGCATAAGAGAAAGAGATGGGGAGATGAGGTTGAAGTGAGCCAGGGAGGAAGGGCAGATGCTGAAGGATGTGGCTGAAACACCATTTCACCGGATGTCATGGTTTAAGCCCAGCCGGTAACTCGGAACCACGCAGCCGCTCGCTCACTCCCCCCCTTCTTCCTCCCCCTGCTCCCGGAGGGATGGGGAGGAGAATCGGAGGAATGTAACTCCCACGGGTTGAGATAACAGCTCTCCAGTAACTAAGGTATAATACAAACCACTACTGCTACCAATAATAATGATAAGAGGAATAACAAGGGAAAAGGACACAACCGCTCACCACCCGCCGACCGATACCCAGCCCGACCCGAGCAGCGATCTGGGACTTCCCGTTATACTGGGCATGACGTGCTGTGGTATGGAATAGCCCTTTGGCCAGTTTGGGTCAGGTGTCCTGTCTCTGCTTCCTCCTGGCTTCCCCTCCTCCCTGGCAGAGCATGAGACTGAGAAAGTCCTTGGTCAGAGTAAACATTACTGAGCAACAACTAAAAACATCGGTGTTATCAGCGTTGTTCCCAGACTGAAAGTCAAAAACACAGCCCTGCCCCAGCTACTGAGAAGGAGAAAAAATGACTGTTACAGCTGAACCCAGGGCAGTGGAAGAGCCTTCAGCTTCTTTCTTGTACAGAGGAAAGACAAGATGTTCAGCAGCTCTTCTCAGTTCCTGCTGTGTTTCTGCTAGCGCGTTTAACCTCTCCATAGGAAAGAAAAGCAGTGTGCTATATGGCCATTGAAAACAGTATGGACAAGTACAAGAGTAAAACTGAGTTTGGAATAGAGAAAAAGATTGTTGGCAGATAAGAAAAAGGTAAGGATGGCTGAGAAAGCCTGGGGGGATTGAAAGGGGGAAAGAAAAAAGGCCAGACTCCAAGAGAGGTGATCTCTAGTCTAAAAAAAGACAAGTGTGATGAAAGCACAAGGAAGCACAAACAGACAGATTTCATGTAGAAAATGTTAAGCAAAATTATTGGAATGGTGACGAGAAAGACAACTGGAGACTGTGACAATTCAAATAGGTGTGACAGAATCTCATCTTCTAACACCTGTGATTACTGTTTATATTTGAGTGTGTTTGGAACTAGTAGGGTTAACTTTTAATGCTTTATTTTTCTAGCCTTTTGGGTAGCTTTTAAGTTTTTCTTGCCTTTTGAATGCACCAAATTGGCAAGCATTTGATGTTGTTCGGAGCATTTTATTGTTTTCCATGCAAAATAACTTGATACTTTCTAGGTTATTTAAAACATACTGTGCAGTGATGTTGAAGAAGAAGTGTTTGGAATGATTAGAATAGCACTGCAGAATATAAAAACTGATGGATCAAGATTCTTATGTTTGAGAAATAAGAACAACAATAAACCCTCTGATCTGTTTCCTACCTCTGCATTGCAGAGCTTGACAGAGAGCATGGCCTGATGACGCTTCTGGTTTTACCCTTAAAATATCCAGTTAGTAGTCTGGGCATTTTTTTGTAATTTTCCAGGTGTAAGTAATCCACCTAAATTTTACAGCTGTTAATTTAATCCCACTACTTTATTCATACCGCTGCTGGTCTAGTAACAAGTTTAGCCCAGACACAAGAACTCATAAATTAACAAAGATATATAATTGAAGTGTGTTACATGCAGTGTTCGGATGGGAAGTGGTATTAACTTAATCCGTTTTCTAAGTCAGTGCCTCAGACTCCTCTCTTGCATGTCTCTCAAATACTGTATTTTATGGGATCAGGTGATACCATTTTTCCAGCAGCAATTATTTTGAGTTTCTTTTTTGCTGAGGAATATACCTTAAAAAATAAGCAAGTCATTGGTATTGCCCCTTTGCCATATTCTGGAAAGCAAACTGATTTCACTGGAATGAGCAGTATAAGAAATGAGGGCTTCTTTTTCTTATGCACAACGTATTTGTTAATGTATAAAATAAAAAACAAACCTCAAACCCAACGAAACAGCATTTGTGTGAGAAGTATCATTATTGACAGACTGCTTTCTGACTGTGTGTCGTGTTCTGTCAATAACTAAATGTCATGTTCAGATAGTGCACAAAAAGGTTCTGACGATTTCTGTTTTTCATGGTAGACATATAGTACAAAAAAACCTGCCTCTGGAACTTTACACCTAATAGTAGGTTTCCCTTATAAGCTGAAGCAGAAATGCCTTTTCTTGTAGGTAACCATTCATGCTAGAGAGATCTTCTGCAAACATCTTGGCACTTCTCTCCATTTGTCTTGTTGGGAATAATTTATTTAATTTTCTATGAATTTCTAGGATTTATGTTGTTTCCCTCTACTACTACTTTAAATTTTTTTAACAGGACGACAGTTGATACTGAAGAGTAAAACTTCCAGTAATGATTGCTAAAAAAGTTATAATAAATATAAATTAATTAAATACTTCCCCCCCCCCATCATTTAGGGGGGTTAACACTTCTTTTTTTAATCATTAAATTATTACTGAGGTCATGAATACATTGTTTATAGTAATGAGGAAATCTTTGACTTGGATATAGGGAAGTGAGAGAAAAATTACTTATTTTAGTATGTGTAGTTTCATCCAAGGCTTTTGAATTTTTATTCATATTGCACATGGATTTGTTCTTGTTTCCTAGGTAACAACATGCTTTACAAGACCAAATTTTTAACATGATAGAAGTAAGAAAAGTTAATCTCAGATAAGTATGGAACTATCAAAATCTTACTAAAGCTTTTAAAATCTAGATCTCATATTTCAATCAAGGCTCTCTGGATGCATGTCTTTAGAAATACATATATAGGTTCTGGAGCATATATTTGCTTAATTTTAAATTGTTGCAGAATTGTTAGCTTCATTCAAGTTATACATAGATACTTCTTGTTTGAAGCTTAAACATCATACCAGTTTCTGCCTTTATTCTCTGTGGGAAATATGTATATATGCATATTTTATATAGCTGAATCACAAAAAAGAATAAGAATTACTGTAAGAGAATATATATATAAAAATGAAATAAATGTTTATATGCAGGTTGAGGTTTCAGGCTACTTGGAAAGTAAGCATTCTATAGTTTCTGCATATATGATAATAAGATTTTTTTGCTTGCCTGTGAGGTCTGTCTGAAGAGCTTGGGAACTGTGCTGGAGTATTCAGTATAAATTGAACTGTAATGATTAAAGATGTTTACAGATTTAGTTAGAGGAAGAGGAATACTGCCTTTTAAAAGAGCTGTGAAAAAAAGTCTGCTGGCCAATATTTCACCTGGTAGTCATCTATTTTTCTCTTATACAAAATAAGACAAACTAAGGGCCTTGATCATGCAAGCAATATTTATTCTTTAAAGCTGAGAAAATCAGTCCCATTAAGTAATTGGTATTACTGTGGTCTCTCCTGCCACTAATGGATTAATGTAAGCAGTTCCAAGCTCTTTCATACACATACATCAACAGCTTATTTATAGTGAGGACAAGGCATTACATCTGCACCTTAAAGGAAATCAGCATTGTTCTTCAGTTTAAATAAGCATTTTTATTTGCTTCTGGACTTTCAAAACAATGTACAGATATGAGAGAAGGCTGTTACAGAATTTTCTGACTTTATATTCTCAGTTCTTTTATAAGTAGGTATGAGCTTACTGTTTAGTTCTCTTCCATGGAGTGCATGCATCACCAGTGGCCCCTAGACTGTCAGTTACAGAAAATAGGGCTGTGTGATCTTAATTCCAGTGTGAAATTAGTTTTAGAAAGCTTACAGATGATCAGCTGAAGGGGTTTTGTTCCCTCCTTGAATCTTTCTGGAAGATCCACAGGTAGATTCCTATGCGATGTAACCAGTCTCCTTTTGTCTTTTGTGCTGTGAAGGCCTTGGAAGCTAAAAAGGGCTTTTAAAGTTGCTAGCAATGATTGTGCACTGTGTATTCCTCTCTGACTACACGCTGTCAGCCCAGTACTCAGTGGAGGTTCCAGCTTTGGCTGTCAGCAAAGTGCCTGTGAGCCTCTCTGGGAATTGCAGAGGGGACAGGAAGTATCTGAAAATGTTATTTTATATGCTGCTTAGGGTAGCTGTCACCCCTCCACCTCCATCCCCCACCTTGTTTTTCATGCAGCCTGGTATCTAAAATTAATTTCTGAGTTTATTAGTATGAAATTTCTAAGTATGTAATATTATATATTTATTTATGGTGATAACCTCTTAGCTAAAATAAATGAGGCGCTGTTCATGCAAAGAGGAGAAAACACGTATTGTGTCTGAAGATTTATTAGTGCCTTTCAGTCTTCAGGAATGCAGGAAAAAAAAGGCTGGAATGAACCTCTGGAGCATACAGTCAGTCTCCTAGCCCAAGGCACTATCTTTGTCATTCCTCACAGAGACTGTATCACAAAGATTTAGGGAATAATTTAGGAAGCAAGGAACTTGTGGAGGTTGTGTGGTCCAGCCCACTGTTCAAGGCAGAGCCACCTTTGAATTTGGGTCAGGTTCTTCAGGGTCCCTATTCAGCTGAATTTTGAATTACTCTAAGGATGGTAAGACTTCTCTGACTTCAGTGTTTTACCACCCTTATTATGAGTTTTTTCCTTACATCTCATTGAAATAATTGGAGTTTCCCTTTCTGCAGCCTTTTGTCTTTTCACGGGGAACCTCTGAGAAGGGCCTTACTCTCTCTTCTCCATAATCTTGAAAACATGATTTAGAATCTCCCTTGATCTTTTTCCTAAACATTAGAAACTAAACAAATTCAAGCCCCTCAGTCTGTCTCCGTACATTGCGTGCCCCATCCCTTGATTGTTGTGGTGGTCCTCCAGACTAGCTTCAATGTGTCTATCTTTTCCTCTACCAGGAATCTCCAGATGGGACAAAATGCTTCAGTTGCAGTCTCACAAGTGCTGAGTTGTGGAGAAGGATCACTTTGCTTTATCTGCTTTCACTGATTCAGCCCAGTGTGGAGTTGGTTTTCATTTCTACAAGGGTTCACTGCAGGCTAATGTTCAGTGTGTTGTCCATGTGGACCCCTGATCCTTTTCTGTAGAGATGCTTTCCTTTCCAATTGGGGCCTGGGCTGTTGGAGCGGGATTGCTTCATCTCAGCTGCAGGGCTTCGCATTTGCTTTAGTTGAATTTCTTGGGGTTTCTCTCAGAAAATTCCACACTTTGCTTCCCCTGTCTGCTCAATGTTTTAACTTACGTTCTACCTGAATATTCCAGACATCTCTGTAGATAATGGAAAACAGGTTTTCTTTCTTTTCCTTTACTAACATTTCATACTGTTTATTCTGTTTTCACCTCAGTTTTATCTCCTTTCTTCATTGTTTCTTTTTCAGATTAAATGTCACAGATCTTTAATCCATGAACAATTTTTATTATTTTTTTTTTAACTGTAACATCTTACCTATGGACAGAAACATACAGTTGAGACCTTACCAGTGTAGAAGAGAGCAGAGAAATACCTTCATGTCTGCTGTAAGCTTATTAAATATGCCTGTATGTTTGCCCAGTTTGCAAATAGTGGATGTTATGTAGCTGAGTTCAACTAATGAATGACTGTGGTCCCCAGTTGCTTTTCAGGGTAATAACTACCTAATAACTTGTTCTTCATCCTCAGTTTATATACTTGAATATTCCTGCTTATTGGAATATCTGGCATTTCTGTCTATTAAAAGGAGTCTTGTTTCTTTCAGATAATTTCTTCAATCTGTTTATTTTATATATTTACCTGCTCACCCAGAGTGCTTGCAGCTAGTCCAGGATTGGTGATGTGTTGGAATTTATTCATAGCCTAAATAGATAAGTATTGTAATTGTACATAAAGGATTGAATATGTATGATGTATAGAGAGTAAAATATTGAATAGCAGTGGATCCAAAAAGTTCCAAATTACTCGCTTTTCTGTTTGTGCTTGGTATAGCTTTCCAGCAGTTTTGCATTCACCCTGAGATAGTCAAACTATCACTGTGTTTATGTAATATATGTCACTAAAGAGTGACATATACTATGTACTTGTGAGAATATCTAGTTAGCACATATGACATTTCCTGTGTTCTCTCTCTGCCTGGTTTGCAGGCTTGCTGCTGATTTGACAGTTAATCTTGAGAAATCAGTTTTTTTTCCAGGTGCTTTCAAACCACTCTATTTCATTTTTTAATTCCAGTATTTCCTTGAATGGAAGTTTAATGCCAACTGTGTAAAGATCTCCCTCTCCCTCCCACCATGTCTTTGCCTTTTTTTTTTTTTTTCAGGGTGAAGTTGACATTTTCTAGGTGTCTTGCATCTGCATGTGTTCTCAATGATGACAGCTAATGGTTTTGAGACTGTTGAACTATCACAAACCAAGCCACAACTTCTCTAGTTGCAAAAGTGAGGAAAATCTACCTCATGTAAATGTAGTGGAATTTTCAGCAATTGCTGAGATTTTGTCCCCGACATCAGCAATAGTCACTTGTCTTACATGAAGGTGCCAAGGACTCTTTTAATGACCACAAATGACCAGTCCTTAGCTTTAAGTCCAGTTGTAAACTAATGGAAGATTCTGAGTCATATTAACCATAATTGCGACTGGGCAAAATAAATTAATTCTCTTTGTGCTTAACAGATGTTGATGTGCCTGTTAAAAATAAATACACATGAATTTGGAAGAAGGCCTGCATGTGGCTTGAATATTTCATTTTTTCACTTGTGGTCAGGCCATTAACATAATTTCAACATTGTCCTGTGTGATTTTTTAAGCAAATGCATGCTGGTATTAGTATAACCCTATTTCTAGATAACACTGCAGCTTTGTGCAGCCAATTTAATATTGTTTCAAATACTGTGACTTCATCTGCTGGAGCATTTACTACCAACTAACTTGCTGAGAGTGTAAAAAACTCTTGAAAATGCTTTCCCATGGTGAATAATTGTCAGTCTGTGTCAACCTGATGTTGGTGGTACTGTGATACTTGGCCCTTTGAGCTCAGACTGCCCATCTAGGGCAAAAGAGGGTGGATGAGTGAGAAACAGAAAGAAGCTGGTAGGATGAGGCAGTGGTTTAACTGTATGCATCATTTCATGTTTTCAAGGTGCTTGTATCCATTGTGACTCCATGAATTGTTGTGATGCTTGTCTCAAAGTCAGCAATGTGAAATGCATAGTCCAGCTCTAATATTTCTGTCCTGATTTCTCACAGAAATATAGGAAATGTTTCTTTTTACCTTGTATTTTTTGAATGAGTGTGTATCTTTAGTTTTCCCCCTTCCTCTGTGTAGAAATACTGATTATTTGGAATGTTAGCTCACACTATAGGTTAGCTTCTCATTGCACAAAGATTGAGGGACTCTGAACTCAAGACAGTTACTTGATGAACTGAATGGTATTGCCAATACAGGACTTCAAAATACTGTAGAAGTGGGAAAAACAGGGGAGGGTAAGTGCAAAGAACTAGTAGGGAAGGGTCTAGCTTTATTCAGATTTTGCCCTTTGACTTGAAGAATGTCTTTAAATTACATTTGCAAGCTTTTCTCCTAAATTTTGTATGCTTTAAACTTGTACTCAAACTACAAGTTGAAATTCTCATTTACTCTAGTCCAGGAGTTGGTGTTAAAGCAGCTTATCAAGTATTCGTAGGCACACAATGCCTTCAACAGTGTAGCTTTCAGAAACAATGCTGCCCAGTTAATATTCAGTGTCACACTTTCACTTTCACCTCTTGGAAGTGGCATCTGGAGGGATCCTTGGAAAATGGGCTGTATTGGCAGATAGGTCCCATCTTACTAAATCGGATTTAAATCCTCATTTCATAAACTTGGATGTGAGTCATAATTTTTTTATCTTTCCCTCAGAGGTTATTAAGTACACTAGGTAAAACAAAGAACATAAATGCTCATAAATCATTAACACATGCATTAGCATGGGATTTAATTTAGCCCAACTAGTGTCTATACTATTCATGAGTATAGACCAGTCTTCTTAAATCAGGTGGTTAGTCTTTTTGCAAAATTAGTGACAGAAATTCTTTCATTCTTATGTTCTTTTTACAAAAAAATGGCACCGTGTCAGTTGTCAGTTTTAGAAGGCAAATTCACTGTATTTAAGAGCTGTCATTTTTTAAGGCCAGACACGCAAGTATATTTTAATTCCCCAACTCGTACAGGCTTTGTTTTTGCCATTACCTGCCAGGTCTCGGCTTTTGGACTCTTTGCTCATGAGTAACAGTTGATGACATCAAGGACATAAGCAGTAAATGAAAGGGTCTTCCCCCACCTGCCTTTCCATGCCTCTGCTTTCCTTTAGGTTACTTTAATCCCTAAAGCTTGAATTTAGGATCTGGTAAAAAACACTCCTTGGAAGTTGATGGAAGGTCTTCCCATTAGCCTCTGTAGATGGTAGTGTTCGGAGAACTCATTTTTAAAGGTAACAGTAACCAAAATAAAAAATGTAAACCTACTGAACAACAGAGAGTCTAGACCTAGTATTTTGTAGTTTATGTCTAGAGTCAAATCATGGACAGTTCACATGCAAGCCATGACTAGGGGAATAAAAGGCAGTTTGAGTAAACACACTGGGAAGTGGCCTGGCTCTGAGCGAATGGGCTTCTCTGTGTGAGAATAGAGGCAGGAGGAAAAGAAAGTGCGAGAAAGACTGTTTCCAGACATGGGCAGGATGGAGCTTGATTTTATTCTCTGAAGAATCGTTCTGATTTCTGAGTAGCTGTATGCCCTACGCGGAATCAGTTATTGGGATAAGCGTTGGTGGGATGGAGGTTGTGGATCTTTCAAAAGGGAATCATTTGAGGCAAAAAAAAGAACATGCTTAGAAGCAAACAAGTAGTACTTCAAATTAACTTTTGTTTGCTTTTTCCTTGAAGTCACAAAATGCTTATTTTTCAACTTCCTTTTTTGTTTACAATAGTTTACAACTCATTAGAGATCCTAAATGCTTTTCGGAGTTTTGCAGTTCTTACTCAGTTAGTCTTCCTATTTGGCAATTAGACTGAAATGAGTTTTTATTCTTTCCAAAAAATCTGATTTAATGTGTTCACTGAGATTTGAAGTGGTAATGAGTTATGTTCTCTTGTAACTGAACAGGATTTTTTCAGCTAAGTCACTAAAAAATTAGCAGTTTTATATATTTGGTTATTTGTTTTGTATAGTGACTCTGGTGTAGTATATCAAATTCAATAGGAGTATCAGAAAATAATAGCTAGCCTTTGAGTAAACCGCACTGGAATTTTTCGTTTAATTTTCCATTTAAAACACACATCAGTGTTGACTCAGCCCACATGAAAAAAACACCTGATGAACAGAACTTTATGCCTGTGTACTGTAACAGTTAGTCATCCCTTCACACAAGGCTTCATAAAAACAAAACTTACAGTAGCTTTATCAGTGTATTACAGTCTACACAAAAATAGTGTACAGGCTTACTTTTTGTGTTTTGGCACTAAAAATAATTCTAGGAGCACTAAATATAAAGCAAATTATCTTTAGCTTCTGTATTACCTCAGCATTTTTAGTTTCAAAACTGAATTTTTCGTGACAGTTCAGACACATAGTTCATGAATGCTCTTCTAGTGTCTCTTATTGATGATGCAGTTTGTAAAGTTATTGTAAAGTGAAATTAGAGTAAATGTGACCTAACTTTGCAGTTCTGCAAAATCTGTAACAAACTGACTAGCAAATTAAGCAACTTCATCCATCTGTGAAATATTTCAAGGTCAAACCTTTATTGTCTATAAGATTTCTAACTAAAAAGACAGAGGATGACAGTACTTACAGTTTGGTAATATTTGCTTACCGAGCGTGAAATGAAATTTAACGGTGCAGCATGTCTACATTTGTAAATTTATTGTGGTTGTTTAGATTTCTTGGAAAATGAAATGTCAAGCTATCACCCTCCGCTTCCAGAATGTGAGCTTTAGGTCCAACAAGAAAGTTTTTTGGGTTTTGTTGTTTGGGTTTTTTTCTTCTCTACGTGAGTGTAAGATTATTTTCTTTTCAGTTATGCTTCTCTAAAGTAAACCCAAACTTGTCGTACAACTGCATCTGAAGTTAGGATGTGGCAATACTGGTGCAGCTGTGAGCATCTGATGCAGCAACTGCTCATTAGCATAGTGTCTGCTACCACTCGGCATCATGTTCAGCTCAGTGGGACTGTGTGAGGTTAAACTCTTAGAAGATTTATAAATTGAGATGTTGTGTTACAGAAGTACAAAAAAAAAAGGCTGTGATCTCCACCTAAATACATAGAATAATCTACAAGGAAGCAGATTCTAGGAGTAGGGAGTGGGACGGTAAATTGTTGTCATGGTTTAAACCCAGCTGGTGACTCAGAACCACGCAGCTGCTCGCTGACTCCTCCCCTTCTTCCTCCCACCGTTCCCAGAGGGATGAGGAGGAGAATCCAAAGAATGTAACTCCCATGGGTTGAGATAAGAGCAGTCCAGTAACTGAGGTATGATACAAACCATTACTGCTACCAATAATAATGATAAGGGAAATAACAAGGGGAGAGGATACAACCGCTCACCGCCCACTGACCAATACCTAGTCTGACGCAAGCAGTGATCTGGGCCTTGTGGGTGACTCCCTGCAGTTTCTGTGCTGGACATGACGCGCTGTGGTATGGAATAGCCCATTTGGCCAGTTTGGGTCAGGTGTCCTGTCTCTGCTTCCTCCTGGCTTCTAGTGCCCCTCCTCACTGGCAAAGCATGAGACTAAAAGTCCTTGGTCGGAGTAAACATTACTGAGCAACAACTAAAAACATCGGTGTTATCAGCGTTGTTCCCAGGCTGAAAGTCGAAACCACAGCACTGCACCAGCTACCAAGAAGGAGAAAAATGACTGCTGTAGCTGAACCCGGGACAATTGTAAATACCTGAAACGCCTTTTTTAAGAGATTAGACTCAGACCTAAGGGGTTTTTTTGTTAATGGAGGAAAAACAAGAAAAAATAATTTGCGAGTTCCAAATAGTTTGTTAAAGAATGTTGAATGTCAGTCAATGCCCTGTGATACTCTGCACAACATGGTATAAAAACAGAGAGAATGCATGAGTGTGTCTACAGAGTTGCTTTAGTGCTTCTGAGCAAAATTTTAAGGGTTGAGTCATCAAAATACCAATAATTAATAAGTCAGTTTGTAAAATACCCATCCAGTCTGAATTTTCTTCTTTTAAAACTGTTGTCTGTAGAGAAATACTGAGCACCTAAAACAGTGAAATGCTTCTCAGCTGTGATATTTGCAATGTTACAAATCTCTTTAGGATAGTAAAGTTAGCTGTGTCAATTTTGTACACTGTCTGATAATAATTTATCTGGTCTGGTGTAGTATTTCCTTAGTTTTTTCTTCTGTCATTTGGTTAATGCTGATGGAAACCAAAGTCTGACTATCTAAGTGATTAATTGCAAGCTCTGCCACTTCATGTATGTGTTAGGAGAGATGGAACTTGCTCTATAAGCAGTGTATTCCTCTTCTGTGGCTTTCATAATTAAAAAAAAGGAATGCTGTGTGTTTCTTCATATGCACATTTTTTTACTCAGGTGTCCAAGTATACCATAGGGAGCAAAAACTCCAGTAACTGCAGGAGCAGATGTCTGCAACATAACATGTAGACCAAGAAAGAAATAATGCCTGAAGATACGGATCTGGTTGAAGAGAACAGGGAAGGGAGTGTGAGGATGAAAAAGTGTGTTAAAAGGTGTGTTGAAGTGGATGCATTAGGGATGACTTCCTAAGAATACCTTGACAAGCATTTACCATCTATTTACCAATGACGATGAGAACCACAAGAGAGGAATGAAGTACATCCTGAAGTACAAAACATCATCAAAGGGGAGTTTGAAAAATCAGGCTATTTTGTCTCTGCTAAGTGCCATAGAGTAAGTTCCAAGTACTCTTTTGTTTGGGAACTATCAACTTTCAGAGAGAAAAAACCTCAATAATCCTGTCACTTCTGGAATGTATGGTAAGGTCAATGATGTCATATTCTTTTACCAACAGAAAGTATTTGTTCTATCCTGTATCACCCTGTGTGAAGTGCAACACTGAACAAATGATTACTTCATGTTTAGTCGCACAGTTTTATATGGCAAAACTGTTATTGTAAGAGTGAATTTCCAGCAGAAAATGTCAAAACTCATGGCAGAATTGGATGAGTTTCACAAGCCCAGAATGTAATGCAGTTTTTCCCCTGTGGTTTGCCTCTTTACATTCAAAACCAGGAATACTGCTCTCATGGAGGAAATGGAGCAGACAATTTTGAAGTCTGTGTATTTGCTTTGTCTGTTTTCTTAGTTAATCTTTTAGCAACAGCCTCCTTTTTTAAAATTTATTTATTTATTTAGTTTTCCCTGGAGGGAAGAAGGTGGACTTGCACTGGGAAACAAATTACAGTCTGAGCTGCAGAACCTGCTCTGTGCCCTTGGGATGGGGACAGAAAGGAAGTCAGACTTCATCCATAAAGAAGTGTCAGCAGCTCTCATTACCCAAACTGTGTTTGGCGTGAGGGAGATGAAGTACCACACTAATGTTCAATGGGCCTTGCTATTGTACTGAGAGCTTGTGGATGGAAACTGTGATCCTTCAGTTCTGTGGACATGTAATACTTGGGCTTCATTAATGTGAGGTTACATGTGAAGTTGTCCTTTTGCCTTTCAAGTCTGTGTTCTTTTTATTTGGTATGCTTTACGGTTTCAGATTGCGCAAGGACAACCGGAATTACATAAAACTCAGGTTTTTTTTTTAAAAAAAAGGAACGACTGGGTGGGGAGGGTATTTAGAGAGAAGGGTTAATCCATCTGAGCAACTGGATTCTTCATTGCCATCAGGTTGGCATGTGCCTTTAGGACAGTGGACTCCAGGTGGTTTAACTATATTTACATAGTCTTTAATTGTAAATTCACATGGTCATAATGGAGATTTTTATCTGTAGTTGTATTTTTTTGACTGTTGAGCAGAATTTTCTTCTTGTCAGAGCTCACTTGCAAAAAAATATTTCTATTTATCCAGTGCATCTTTGACCTCAGTAAAACATATGGGGCTCAGGATACAAATTACCTTCTGGATGCCTGTGTTTTTTCCCAGAGGGTTTTTTCTCTGTTTTCTAGTTGCAGTCTTCCCCTGTCAGGTTTCTTTCCTTTTGCCCAACCTTTATTACTTCTAACTGTTCCTTCAATTTATTAAACAAATCACAAAAGTTTCCTTTTGCAATAATTCAGAGAAATGTACAATACATGACTGGTGGATGTTTTCAATAATGAAACATAACAAGGTTTTCACTGCTTCCAAATGGCTGCTGTTACTAGTATTAGTAGAAGAAGAGGTAGAACAACCATCATGGTGTTGCTGGGGAGTACAGACATCCCTCTGCACCAAAGAGTTTGTAAATCTGAATCTTTCATATGATATCACTGATACAGAGAATTTATGTCATGCAGATGAGGATTTATATGAAATGTTCTAGTGTTCTATGTCATGCTGGTCCTTCACGTTTTAAGATGAAACCTCTTTATGCCCATGGAAGTAGAATGGGATGATCTATGGGAATACATGTGTGTGTGTGCATGCATGTGTGTGCACACAGTGCTTACTGCTCAATGAGGCTGTGGCCACAGATAGTGGGGAATAGTCTCAGTGAGTAGGGTAGGATGCATCTATGAGAGGATGAGCAGGTATGTTTTCTGCAACCAGTTTTGCTAATCTCATGAGGTAAAAGAAACTAAATCCATTTAATGTCACCCAGTAAAAAGACTCTTGCATAAACTTTTACGTGGAAAGAGGTGTTTAGTGACGAATTCTCCTGTAGCCTACCTTAAATGTCACATATCACATTCAGGTCTTCCGCTGTCAATTAACTGAAATTCCACCTACCTCAACCTTGTTTGATGGCACCCTATAGCTCCTGTAGTGTATGGGATGCAGCCAAAGAAAATATTTTGATGGTTTTATGTAAGAACTTCATTTAATGTATTTGCTAGGTATTTTTGTTCTGGTAAGCTATGATTTAATTAATTATTCTTCCTTTCCAGTGCTCTACATGGAGTTTACTTAAGGTTAGAAGTGAAATGTGCAGTTTTTGAAGACTCAAAAATTAGGGAAATATAACTTCTTTTACTCAGTGAGGAGTCAAAACCATATCCACATTCTAAACCCCTCCTCCATATGTATTTCATAGTTGATTTGAGATATACTTTGTGCATAAGCCAGGCACAGTTTGCAAAATCTTGGTAGTGTTACCTCTAGCCATTTCCTACATTTCTTCAGAAAGATGAAAACACTTTTAATTCAGACTTCTCAAAGAATTATGTTCTAGCTTTAGTATTTTAAAATATCAGTCTACTGCTTCAGCCCTTGAGGGCTTTTAAATATGGTCATAGTATTCCTCTCTGGTTAGCTTTTCCTGTAGAATGATTATTGGTGTCACAAAATATTAAGCAAACTCAAACTTTTTCTTATACTTAATTTTACCTAAGCTGTATTTCCTATGTGGTGGTCAGGTTAACGTTTGTTTCCGCATATTCGTATGTTATAATTAGTTACTTATTTAAAGCCAAATAGGCTAGAAAAAGAAGAAAAATAGAATGTATGCAAACTGTTTCAGCTGAATTGAAGGGGCAAGGAAAACGCTTCTTTTCCCCGAAGCGTACATTCTGCGTGAAATTCAACTTGACAAGTGACCCTTTCAAAACAGTGCTACAAAGATTTCTCAGCATTCCTCATATACGAGAGACAACGCTCTTGCATTAAACCCACGAGCAGTCGTCCAATTCCCTCTAAATGGATGTAGCCTCTTCCTCTATCCTTTGTGTTCTACTTTATCCTCATTCACGGTTTTATGTGCACACTGGCATGTAAGAAAATGTTGCAAAAAGCAAACCGGTTAGGAATGTTAATATGAAATAATATATATATGATAAAATACAGTAACAAATTCCTCAAAGTATTTGCTGGCAGTTGCAGGTTTATTTTGAACGCGTGTGTGTTCGCTTGAAAAAAAAAAGGGGGGGAGGGGGCAAAAATAAAAAAGATTTGCCAGTAAATTTACAACTAGGTAATAGAAAAGCTGAACTCCAGCTCTTAAATCTTGCATTCTTTAATTCAGGAGCAGAAGAAAACAATGGTCTGTGATCGAATGTGAGCAACAAATAACAAGAATATACAATGTCTTATGAAACTGAGTGTAATGCATTAAAATCAGAGCAAACTGATATTTCTACGGCATATAAAAAGTATCAGATGTGAAAGATAACAGTAGTGGATAAACAGTATTGTATCACCATCCAGTTCTCATGCAGATAGTACACTGGTTATTCTGCGTAGTTTTCTGTTGTCACGTGAGAGAGAGATGCAGTGTAATATTTGGTATGTCCTATGCTTTCGATGGTCTCTCCAGACATCTTCAGAAGAGCACAGAACTTGTGTTCAGAAGCCTGTTTCAGACAGAGGGCTTTCAGGTGGTACCTCAGGGCAGTGGTGGGCTGTTCATTTCTTCTCATACGCAATATTAACTTTGTACACAACACAACAGTTCTTCTGCATATATGGCCCATATGTTCTTACAGTGCTTAATAGATTGTAAATTACAGGCATTTGTTAATTTTCAAACTGATAAGCTCACATTTTACAGCAGGATATTTAGGGCAAATTTTGAGTGGAAAATTACAGCCTTAACATGAGCAATTATTGTGTGTAAACAAACATCTGCTCTTGAAAAACTAGAAGGTCAGGCAAGATGATACTCTAAGATGAATAAGAGAACTAGTTCCTTTGTCTATTATTGCTGGTCTCCAGAAAGAATGACAGCAGATGATCAAAACTCAGTTGAAAGAGAGCCAGAGAAGAAACGGTCTGTTTTTCCCTTTTGAGGTTTGCCACATCTTTATGGGGGCTTGAGAGAGGAGGGAAAAGAACTATTTTCTCTGTTCAGGTAACCTCCAAGAACTGTTTATATTTGTCTTAATTTTTGTACCGTGCATTTATATTTTTGTGTTGTTTTTTGTTTTGTTTGGGGATTTTTTTTCCCAAGAGAGTAACCTGAAGGTCTCTGTGGCTGCCGTTGTGTGTTCTCTTACACAGTTGCCTCCCAGTGGGAGCATTCCTTCCACCAGCAGAAGACTTTCAGGGTCTGCCTAGAGAAGCAAAGGGAGACACAGGAAGGTTCTTCAATCTAAAATGTTTTTCTTTTAAATGCTGAAACACACTGATGAAAAGGATGCAAAATACCTTCTTAGAACTGTTAATATTTGGTTCCAGTTCCATTCTGTATTTCTGATACAAAGCATTAGAGAAGCTTTTTTCATTCACAGGCTCTGGTTTCAAAACATCGCGTTTGCGAGCCCACTCAAATGGAAATCCTTGTTAAATACTTACTACCTTTGTGGTTTATTCTTGGATACCAAAATGTTTTTCCTACTTCTGCCCCCAAATACTGGAAAAAGAGCTGTAGAAAATAGGTTTGTGAAACCTGTGAACGTTTACCTTGATAATAGCTAATTTTGTGCGAATAAAATGTTAAATGCAAGTGTTCTGCATGATGAGAGACCTAATCTTTGCTACAGGCACAAAGGCAAGTTAATTCTTAAATGCTGACATCTGTCTTCTAGAGAATTATCCATGGCCACAACAGCATTTCTGCCTCAGCTCAACTATTTGAAAAGGACAGTGTCTCAATGGTATGTTTGTTTTATTACTGCCATTAAGTGTTTTCCAGTAAGTCACTGACAGATCCAGTTTGATGGAGCTTCTTCTTAACTTAAACTAGTTATCAGAATGGAGACTGTAGCTATTACCTAATTGGTGTCACTTGGCGAATTTGTTTTATGCAAATCGTGCTGAAGACAGCATGATAATCTTTCTTCTTCAAAGGAAGAAGCACCTTGGAAATGGCAATAGAGCACTTGCTTTTATTGAAGTAGGCGTATTCATGGACAAAGGATGAACCAAAGAGCTTGAGACATATTTACACTGCAGCTTCTGTTGTGGCACTGTAACACCACAAAATCGATTCT
Organism: Nestor notabilis; assembly: GCF_000696875.1. NCBI lineage: Eukaryota > Metazoa > Chordata > Aves > Psittaciformes > Psittacidae > Nestor > Nestor notabilis. The sequence continues at coordinate 23,480 of NW_009925754.1, read as the reverse complement.
CTAAACTCTGGTTCGGAGAAAGCTTTGGAATGTTAACCTACACCTACTTTTATACCCTCTGGGCATAATTATCCTATTCTCTTTGTCATTAAGGGATGAAACTCATTGTCATCTCTGATGTTTTGCATTTTAACGATTTGAAACCTAATGTTTGTTTCTTTCCTGCTCCTCCCATAAAATCAAGGTGTCTTTCTGGAACTGTGGTGTGCATCTGTTATGTTTCTGCTTTTTTATTCCTTTTCAAGTGGAAGGTTGCAAGAGCCGTATTCATTTCCACGAAGGAGTGAGATGCTAACCAGAAGAAGCTGCAGAGAGGTCAATCCTGAGCAATGGGGAAAGCAGGAGTTAGCTGATTATTTATTTTTTTTTTCTAACTACAGTAAACTGTGTTTGTGAAACTGAATTCTCTGTTTATACCTTTGGAAGTAGGGCTATGATAAAATATTTACAGGTATGGCATGAGGACTAGCTGATGAACGTCTCCAGTGTTCTCAGCAAAGCAATAGAGGTAGTATGTAATGCATATGAACAAAAATTTTGTTCAGAAATCTTTATAGTTTAATAGAACATTTAATACTCTGACTCCTATTAACATATAACAACATTGCCCTCAGGTAAGGTATTTCCTTCTCTGTAAATTGCCCTGAATACCAGAATATTTTAGAGCGTGGAAAATCCTGTCAAAAGCTCAGTATGTTCTAGGTTATGTGTATATATATATAAACACATATATATATATACACACACACACACATATAAAAAATGCAGAAATTGTTTTTCTCTGCTGGTTGCACTCATGCTAATGGAAATAGGTGTATAATTTACATGCTGGCACGACTGTCAGCTTCTGTGTTAGAAACTATGGGCCTGCTTCTGGACCTTGGATGAGGAGGATGGAGCCTGTCCTTTTTAGACAGTAGTAGTCGGTGGGGTACAGTGGAGAGCAGTAGGGCTTGAACCCCATGTGATTATCTGAGGAGTGCTTATGCCCCTCCCCCCCCCAATCTCTTCATGATTTACATACAAGCTAGGTGGGAGCCATTACTGTGAGCACTGACCAATGATACCATTTAGTGCATTTTCTCTGCTTTACAACATTAGCTGTATATGTATGTGATGCACCTCATAAGCGCATGGAGAGAAGGGAAGGTCCATTGCACAAGGTAATGACACACTTTCCAAAGCTCAAAAAGTGCCCAAATTTAGACTGGTTCTCTCTAGAAAATGGTCAGGCAGTCAGTGTACTACATCTGGTGCTTACCTGCTAGCTGAGATAATTTGGTTGCTCCCTTGGCTGCTTATTTGCTGTGTTGGTTTTGTTGTGGATAGAACCAAAGTCTCCTTGGGGTGTGCTGAGGGCAGGGGAAGCCGCTTCTGCTGCAGCAGCACATTTAGCAACAGAGGCAATGGAAAAGGGTGTATTTACTTGATGAAAACCAAGTGTGTTCAATTCCAGATTTCAGCTCTCATTTAGACGACAGTTTAAAAGCAACAAAGTTTTACGTTTTCTCCTTTTTAAAGAGTAGCTGTATCATTTTGAATTGAACATTATAAGTTAACTTCAGGAAACAGTGATGGCTGCAAAACTATCTTCAAGATGAATGTTCCTGACACCTACAAATAACTTTTTTCACATCTGTTGGGGAGAAAGCTCTACAGCAGCAAATATAGCATCAAAACAACATTTCCCTCTCTGAAAAGAGAGTGCCGCCTCTGCTGTAGGCTACGTCTTTGTTTGGTGTTCATGATTCATGATACTAGTGCAATGCTTTTGCTGCTTGGTGTCAGAGCACAGAAAAGACATGTGAATTGAAACCTTCGGAACATACAGTGAGTGATCCCTTCTTAAAGATCCATAAAAAAGTTTTATTGGCTTTTTTATTTTTGGTAATATACCTGTAATATTCCTCTAAGGTCTTTACCCTTTGCAGTTTGAAAGCCGTGTGATAAAAAAACAGACTTGTAATAAAACACAACCTCCTTATACAAGTTACACTAAAAATAATTCTGGTAGTGCCCTCAGGATGTTCATCAGCTAGTGACGGTGGCTGCATTTTCACAGTGGAAAAGCAGGGGCTGGTAAGGTCAAGGAGGATGAGTCTGTATTCTTGTGGAGAGCTCAGTAGGAGTGTCCATGGATTTTTTGAGTTTTTAGAGATAAAATGGGTGTGGTTTTGTGACAGCGTTGTTTTAAAGTAGCTAGGAAGCTGGAAAAAGCCCACGAGAGTTCCAGAGCTTGCTTTCATGGTGTGTTTGTTTTGGGATCCTCAGATAGCAGGTATAGCTGACCTCTACTAATAACTTCTACATGTTTCAAAACTAGAAAACCCTAATTTGGTTCTGAGCAATCTCTGCATACGTGTGTTGAAACAATGATAAATAGCAGTCCTGGCTTTTGCTTTATTTCTTCTGTGCTTTTAAAAACACCACCCTGGTTGGCTCTTTGCAAGATAATGACTCACTGAAATCTTTGCATCACCAGAAACTAACCCCACTTCTGCGTGCTCTTCATTTTCCAGATTATGACCCTGTAAAGTCTGTTTTACAAGAAGACACTCTGACTTCCTCATGCACATCTATGTGCAAAATGGTATCTCCTGTGAGCATGGGTGCAGGTGACCACGATCAGCACATGGTTTGACTGAGGCAACTGATTGATCCCTGCCTCGTGTCAGCAGACAGGAGAGGTCCTGCTGGACTAGAGACTTCATGTGGCTCATGGGGGTGTTGTTACAGAAAAATACCCTGTGGCAGGTGTCAGCGTGATAGGGTTCAAGCAGGCACTGCTTTTGTTCTTGTGCAGGAGGAAACTCATCAGAAACATGGATAAAATTCCAGCCTTACGGAATGCGTCTGGGATTCAGGCATGCAGCAAGAGAAGGGAGCAAGCGCCTTTTCAGGCTTTTCCCTCCTATCATGTGCAAAGGATGGTCTGCTGTACCTCAATTTTAAAGTTTTTAAAACTCTGCTGGGATTTTAAACGAGCGTTGTCGTGCTTCTGATGTTGCTTCCTTTGTTTGCCTATTGCCATATTAGCCTGGCCAGCTCTATAGGAGACCTGCCTACAGAGTGCCGTTTAATGTTTAGATCTAGTGGTGATTAGAATACACTAATGCCCAGTGGGTATATGTGTCATTTTTTAACAGCTGCCGAGCTTTCTCCCTGCTGCTCCAATTAACACATTCAGCACACACTTGCCGGTGAGTGGGCTGTGTGTATGGATTAAACCACTTTGCTATTTATTCATACAGCATATGTGATGCCAGGATTGGATCAGCGTGTTTCCTCTTCTCACAACAAATGAAATCAAACAGGCTCCTGAGCCTGTGCCTGGGTAAATATGAGGGCAACATTTAACTGGCAATTGAAAACCTGTTCTGCCTTGAGATATGGTTCAGTCCATTGACTAACATCTATCCCCGCCTCCCAGCCCCTCTTCAAATGATGGAGACACAGGATAGGGAGCTCTCAGTGCTAGGCTTCCCCTTGCTGGCAGGCAGGTCTCTTCAACTTTGTCTTCTGCTGTTTAATAACCACTTGAAATCCTGACTTCTTCTGCTTTTGCTTCAGTATTTTCCTTCTTTGTCTATTTTCATGATGAAATATTCTAGTTAGTGTATTCGATAAAGTCTACCACCCCCTTTCTTTTATTATGTTTATTTATTTTTTTAAAAGAGAAAACAATGTGCTTACTAGTCACAGCTGAAGTAAGGGAGGGGTATTTTTGATGGTGCCTGAGCGGCTGGTCAGAGGCTGCAGCTTTGCTCTGGTGCTTGTGGTTGATTCATGCTGGGACAGCTCTTTTTGAAACAGAGGGCAAAGGGGGCTGCTGGCCAGTGCTGCTGAGGAAGGAGATGGAGCGCTTCTTGGGCTTTGTCAAGCAGATAAGAAGGTCGAGAAGAAGAAAAGGCAAAAAGTACCGTCCAGAGGAGGATTACCATGAGGGCTATGAGGATGTCTACTATTATGCCTCAGAGCATTTTCGAAGTAAGTATTTTGCATAACCTCATTTTCCTGTGGCTGTGAGAAATATTATGCTTTTAAGATGTTTTAAAACCCTGAAAACGCAAACAATATTCCTGCCTTTCTAGACTCTAAGCCTCATGCAAGTATTAAAGCATCGGTTCCTGTTAGGGCTTTATGTGGCTGTGACTGCTGATGAACAATACAAAGCAGCTGAAGTGGCACGGCTGCTCTCAAAGTAAACGGGGTTTGTCTGCAAACCCGGGTAGGATTTCAGGTGCAGTTAATTGAGTCTGACTGCTGGAAACCTTTTGTTAAAACACTTTGTGCTGAGAAGCAATAGGGCGGTGGCAGCCCTTGTACAGAGCCTTCGGAAAGCTGCATGGATATTTTTAAAGCACTATAGAGGCAGTAATCACTCATTTGTGAGTTGGAGTTGATGGTTAGTGTTTGTTATCAGGGGAGAGTCAGTCTTCAGGGTCTCTGTTGTGACCTGGTGTTCTCAGTACTGAGTAACTCAAGTGGGCTGCTTCCTCGGGACAGGTCCAGGACCACTGGTGAAGAATTGAGTGGTGGGTTTTGTTTGCTTGTGCTCACGTGCCAGCAGCAGCTCGCCCGAAACCAAAACAAACCATCTGCTCAGAAGTCCCTGTGCAATCCATGAGCTGTTCCTTGAAGTGTGGTGAGGCTTGTGCCCTGTACCTGTCAGGCTTTGGAGCTGCTGTTCTGCTATGGGCTTCTCCCAGAGGAGGGGACATGCCCAGAGGTGCCCATGGGGATGGTGGCAGGGAAGCTATGCTCAGCCCCTACCTGGGGTATTGTGCAGTGCTGTCAGAGAAGGTGGTGGCATTAAAAGCAGTCATGCACAGAAATCACCTTTTTAAGAGGTTTCTGCTGTTCTGGCAGGTGGTTTGGGACCTTTGCAGTAAAGCTGTGCCTTTTGTTGAGCTGAAGTTTGATGCACTTTTTTTGTTGCTCTGTACTATGTGAGTGGCTGTCAGTATCTTTTTGCATCATTCAGCTTCATTTCCACTTTTCTGAAATACATTGTAAGAACCTTACATTTGTTTTAAAACAAAACAATGTACGTGATTGTGCCTTACAGCACCAGAGTACTGCTATCCTGTGGAAAATCAGGAAGCAAGAGATTTTTCTTCTTGTTTTTCTGCCAGTGTACCATGCATGCCCATCTCCAAAAGTAAACTAATGTAGGGTGTCAGGCTGTTTGCTGGGTTTCTCCTTAATATGGTTTTGATCTCTCAATTTTTAAGAACATTTGTCATGCTGATAATCTTATTATTTATCTATGTTGTTAAGATGGAATTCTTGTAAGAAAAAGACCTATTTTGGGGGCAGTGCAGTTGTAATAGAACATATTTACATAAAATCTTCTACAGCAGAACTGACAATTTTACATCTACTTAGAATGGAAAAATGTGAAAATGATGCACGTTAGTGAAATCACATAACTTTTTCTTGCTTTAATATGTAAATCAAAGGAAGGTGACAAAGCAGAATGTCAAAATGTTTCCCTCACTGGTTGTTGTTGAAGGTCTTTTAAATAAGAAAGCAAAACCCCTCCAAAAGCTGTCACATGTAATAAGGACTTCTTGAATGCTGACTAATAAATTATTAATTCTTGACTTAATGTAAGTCACTAAGATTGAGCCAAGTATCTAATAGGTTTTTCTTTTTATTCTACTTGGAAAATAAAAGGATAGTACACACTTCAGCCTGTGGAGGTCATAAGTATTTCAGATAGGATGAATCTGTGTTAGATTTTGCAGTGGTGTTTACAACAGTGATCAGAATACTTGGACTGAATGGTCAAAATAGTGCACAGTCCTGTGGAGTTCGGTGCACAAGGAGTTGGCAGATATCACAGTTACTTAAACCAAACATGTCAGAGATCAGAGCATCAAACGTGAGTTGCTCCTCAAGTGTTTCTTTTGCCTCATTTTTCCAGGCTAAATGTGTCACTGTTTTGGTTGAATAGGTGTGGTAGCTGCTTAAAGCAATATATGGGTGTGGAAAGATGCTGCTGGTGCTACTATAAATGCTTTCTTGAAATTGAATTTCATGTAATGAGGACAGTGAAATGTTTCATAGTTAATTTAATTATGGTCTGGTGTTATGCTGTTTACAGTGCAAGTTTAGAGCTTTTGCATGAGAGTAAGATCATATTTATTGGTGTGATTTTCAGAATATCAGAGTTAATGAAATCAAAGAGGTATTCATTCAACTGAATGCAGTTGGAGCTTTTTTAGATTTAGTTTCCTCTTCTCACATTGTTATCCATCCCTCCTCCGCTGTTGTTTGAGTTATATATCCAATTAGCCAGTGCATTTGAAAATTGTCTGAGCCAATCACTTCATGAGGTTGTTACTTACTCTGTTGGTAGTATTGCTTACAGTGTTGTATAGAGGCTGAATTCATGGACAAATGCAGAAACTACATTAGAATAAATGATCAAACAGAAAGAAAACAAAGTTAAAAATAGAATAGGCCTGTGGGAATCACAGGAAAAAGGTGACTTTAGTTTGTCCTCAGCCCAGCTGCGCTTAGATATTGTAGCTCCTGCTGTTAGGTACACTCCTCTGAAGCTTTGTTGTGGAAGACCACATTAACTATGACACTGGGATTCAGCTGAATGGAAGAAAGGTGTAGGAGTGACTCAAGATCCCTGAGTAAAAAGCCAGATCACAGCTCTTGAGTCAGATGACTTTTTGCTGGGACACTTCATCCATTTGGGTGCAGTTAAAATGGATATCCTTGTTTTGACATGCAACATCAACTCTCCTATCTTTCTGAAGAGTCTCTGTTCTATGTAATGCTAGAATAACTTAACAATTTTGGTACACAAACACATATGGACATTAGTAGTGCAGGCATCATGTTCATTTCAGTGAGGCTTTGCAGTGTGAATGGAATGGGTGATGAAATTGCTACCCAACGTACTCAGACAAGTTGGTGTTTATTGTTTAAAACGCTTTAAAAAGCTTTATATTGTGCAGCATTATGACATTGCCATTCAATCTGTTCCTTTTAATAAGGCATGAAAAAGGCCCTTGTTATATTGTTACCAAGTCTGATAGCAAACATCGGGAATGACGTGTAGCATGTATGGAATGCTCTCATAAATCACACGTCCTTTTGCTGTAGTTGGGGTGTTTCGCCAGGACCACTGAGGTTTCAGCTTAGTTTTGACCAGACAGGTGTTTTTGAGACCCAGCCTGATTTGGTCATCTCTCACCAAAACACCCCTCAATCTGGGTTTCAGTGCTAAGTCTTTTAATTAGCAGAACACTTGAGAGAGTTTGGGATTCTTCCAAGCAATTTTAGAAACTCGCAGGTCACACAAAATGTGGTTGTCACAAAGTGCCCATGCAGGTCTAGGGGGTGTTAAATTTTGTGTAATTCATATTACTTCTGGTTTCTCTCATTCATCTCCTCCTGGAAGATACTCTGTTCTCACTGGTGGTTGTCTTAAGTTACTCCTCCTAGCATGATGTCAACAGCATAGTCCATTGACATAAAGGTTTTATTTTCTGTGTTGATGCAATGAAAATATTAAAGAATAATTCCAAACCCCAATGTTTAAATAATTCTACTAGTAAACTCCAAGTAACCCAAAAGATCCCATATTTTTTAGCCCCGACCTTAAAATATTCCATTTAGTCAGTCAGAGTCTCATGAAATATTTTCTTCCATCCTTTGTCAAGGCCTAGTATGTGTTATTTGACAAGAGCATTGATATTTTGGACAAGGCAGTCTGCTGTAGTGGATCTGTAGTATAGTCATGTATCGGTTTTCTCCGTGATGCCATTTATTAATTCTACCACAATTCTTGTGTGAGAATCATTTAGTTCCTCAGTTTTAGGACAATCAACCTCTTTGAATTTGCTCTAAAATGCATGTGATGATCTTTCCCTTCTTTCCATTAATTGTCCTACCTCTCTCCCTGTGTCATCATGGGACAGTGAAGGTAAGGTATTTGACTCCTAGCCTAGTAAATAAGGCAAAAAGGAAGAACTGGAAGATTTATATAACTCGGAGATGAAAATGTCCTCTTTGTTGACTGAAGTCTGGGAGTAATTAGTTAAAATGAGTATTTCATAGAATCATAGAATAGTTAGGGCTGGAAAGGACCTTAAGATCATCTAGTTCCAACCCCCCTGCCATGGGAAGGGACACCACACACTAAACATATTTGACATATGATACTCTTTTTGGGATGATGTCAGCAGAAAACTCTTCTTGGGTGTTACTCTCCAACATAACTTGATGTTATGGTGCAGAGAATCCCTTAGCTGCCAAAATCTGAGTAACAAATGTCCTTGCATTTCATACCTGTGTTAAATATTGATATAAGGGACTTGCTACTGAAATATCACTAAGAAAAAAACACCAAGGCTTCCCCCCCCCGACTTTCCTGTGGTCAGTAGCAGCATCACTTCTGTCAAGATTTCCTCCATTTTGTAAATTGTAACAAATACTTGTTTCCAGCAGTCTCATAGATTTGATTGGGGTTGTAAAAGAGTTAATGGTTTTATGAGTAATGTGGTGACAGGGCCATCTCTAGCTCAGGTTGCAGAGGTGTTAATTGATCTTAAGGGTGAGGAATGCAAGACAACTGCTTTTCATTTCCCAAAGTCTGCGTGTTACTAGTCTGCAGTTTAACTGGATGTGTGTGTGCGTGAGGGGGTTTCTTCTCCTATCACAGATCTTTTCAGTACAGTAAAATCTCAGCTTTTGTTGACGCTAAAGGTAACACATTTGTTGCAGCCCACAAGAGAAAAGGCTTGGTCACCTGAGCAGACAGTATGGCAGGCCTTGAAAACACCATGATACAGTCTTTTTAAAAATGTCTACCGTTTGTTGAAGGTTCATATTTTCTTCTCCTTAAGGACTGGTTCATGATCTTTGGACCAGGAAGGTTTTCATTAATGGATTATAAGTTACTTTTTTCCTGAGGTCTCGATAACCCCAACACCACTAGTTCATTAGGAACGGGATGTGATGCCCATGTCCAGAGAGACTCTGTCATCAGAGGGCTACCATCCAGTGTTAGTTTGCAAGCCAGGCACAGTGATAGAGTAGGCAACTGCATTTGACCTTTACTGTTGGGACAGACAGTATCAACTTTCCCATTTAGAGATTTCTAAATGAAACAAAAGCAGTAGCAAGTGTCTCTTGTCCCTGAAGCCACTTCCAGGCTAAAACTTCCTATGTTCAGAAATGTTGTCAATTACATTTCCTATTTTTGCATAAGATTCTGTCACTCATTAGATAAACATGTTGCACCCTTGTGCTGTTTCTGTTGCTTTTGCATTTTCATGCATATTAGATTGTTTGGGGCTTTTTTGTGGTTTTGGGGGGGGGGGTGTTTGAACAGTTGATTGTTGCATTTAGTGCAGTTCTGTGTTTCATGACAGCCATTCTCTTGCAAAGGGTTGCTTGACTTCTGATGAACTATGTGTTTGGAAGTGATCCTGTTTACCTGCTGTCTTGTTCACCATGGTTGTTAATCAAGGTATCCTTTCTAGAAGAACCCAAGAGGTGAAGAAGAATTATTCTCATTTTATAGAAATCAAACTAGTAGGAGTGTGTTATAAAAAGGAGAATGTTACAACTCTTGAGCATCCCATGAAATTATTTAGGTCTTCCAAGCGTGTAAGAAATATGCATATATTAAAATCTCATTCCTTTCCTGTTTTATATTAGTTAAAAGCATGCAAGTATTGGGATAAGGCTTGTGTTTGTAGATGCTTAAGCTGTTCTAGTAGCAGCTTTAGCCATATCATGTTCTTTACATATATTCAAAGATAATGACATTGGTGTCATTACTTGTGCAGTAGTGTGATACCCAGTTACAGGGTCTGTCAGTGGCACATATGAGGCTGTGGGGTTCCCTGCAGGACTGGAGCAATGCATTTCTTCTAGGTAGGCAGATGTGTGCTGGTTTTGGTGAAACATTCTCAATATACATGAAACAGGCCATAGAAATCTTACACTTTTTTCTCCTAAAGCAGTGGTGCAAGAGCCAGTTTAAGTCTGGCAGCAATAGGATTGCTTTTTTAACATGACCCTTTGTGGCTTTTCTGCAAGTGGCCTTTAGACTCCCAGCGCAGCACAGAGCATGGATGGTAAAACATTGCTTTAGAGCTACTTGAGGGAAACCAACTTATTTATTTTATGTCACTGAAATCAGACCTAAGTTATGTAATTCTTTTCATGGACTGTATAAACACTTCTTCCTGCTAGCAGTTACGAGTGTACAATTTCTGTGCTACTTTTCTTTCATTTACATTCTAGTCCTTTTCTTTACTGAATCATTAAAGATCCTGATTGTCCCTGCTTGAGAAATGTATTCGTTATGGGTTTTCCTCCTTTTATAGTGGCTGCTGGTATGAGGTTGTACCTTCACTGTTTCAGAGAATTTGGCACCCTTTGTATTTTAGTGTATCTAGAATATATGATGTTCAGGTTCAAATAATGAGATTTAGAGAGCTTTGGACTTAGTACTTCCTGAAATGATGTGTAAGTTTATGGTTTTAATCTTGACTTTGTCAGTTTGCATCATGAACATATAAAGATGTGATTATTTTTTTTCCCCATGGTTATTGTGAAGTGAAGGAAACATCAGGTTTTACGAACTAAGATTAAAGAGAGATGTAAAGCAACTACTGAGGTGTCACATTTAATATTAGCCTTCAGTTCCAATGGAAAACTTAAAACAGTTAGTGGAACAAAGAAGGAAGCAACAATATAAGCCTTTTGCTGATTAGATTATAAACACTTACTGAATGATTGCTGTGGTTCTTCAGCAGGGCATGCCAGCTACTATAATTAATCATCAGTATGAATATAAACACGTGTTTACAGTAGATAGTATTTGTATAAGGCAAATTTGGTAATCCTCATTGCATGTACAGAAATTACTAGGCAACTATGTTTAACGTTCTTCAGCAGAAAAGAGAAGTAGTAGCGCTGTGGCTGGGCACAGGAGTCCATGATGACCAGACTGCTGATGACTGAAGCACCTGAACGGTACTGGTTTTGCTCAGAGGATTTTCTAGTTTCCCTCTGAAACCCAGAAAATTACACACAAATTGGCGTGCAAGACTATAGCAGTTCAGAGGACACACACTCCAAAGGTAGAAGGCAGTAGAACTGAGGGTGCTTATAGAACCTTAACTTGGTCTCTCTTTAATGAGTCCTTAATGAAGGACTACCTGCTTATTTTTGCTGTGGCACATGTGATGGATTCAGCATGTGGCAGAGGCTGCCTCTAGTCCTGGTGCAGCATTGTGCCTGGCCTCCCCGCCACCCTATCTGTTGAGGCTCATCCCTTATTTCCCTGACCTGAGAGCTTGAATTTGCAGATGTCTGTCACAAGTTGCTGTAGCATTATGCCAAGGGAAATATGGTTTGAATCTATAAAAATCACGTAAGTGTGACTAGTCTGAAAATACAGCAATAAGGTATCTTGGGCTGCAGCCTTTAGAATGTTGTATACCTTTGATGATAATCTCTCTGTGCTCTAGTTCTCTGCCTATGAAATGAGGTTAATGGTACCTTTCCTTCGCAGGTACATTGTGAAGGTAAATTAGTGTTTGCTAAGCTCTCAAATGCTACAGTGATGGGCAACATAGAAAAGCTCAGGAAGAAATTAATGTCTGTCCAGAGAGAAGGGCTTGAATAGTGGGTGGGAACTAAGGCATGGAATTATACTTTGAGCAATGAGAGGAAAACAAGGTCTTGAATACTTTCAGAGCTAGTTAATATTTTGGGCATTATTGAGGCAAGTTCTCTTGCCAAAACTAGAAGATAAGGTAATTAAAGACTGTGTTGCAATGCATTTGCGAAAGGAGACCAAATTGAGGTGTGCTAGGATTTCTGACATCTGGCACTTACAGCTTGCAGTTTGCTTTTTTAATGGTGTATGTGTGTGCAAGTAGTAGAGAATATGGAGCAGCAGTTCCTTGGGTTTTAACATGCAGTAGAAATTCCAACATGCAGTGGGAATTCCATACTGGCAGGTTATGGGCATAATACTTGCTGTAAATGAAGCAGAATCTCCTTGGCGTTAAGATGAGCACAAGGAAATTTTGGTGAGTGGCCATAGCATCTGATCACACACTTAGTGCTTCAGTGTGTTTTAGAACAGTCCACGTGCTGACACTGGGAGCACTGTGGGCAGAGGAAGGAGGAGTCGGGCATCAGTTTTTTGGCTGTCCCTAGGCACGCAGAATAGGTGATGGGAGACATCTGAGGAAAACTGTCCTTGGAAAGGTAGCCAAGGAAAGAGCCAAACTGAACAGGAGTGACAGGGTGCAAGAGGAGGTATGACATCTTGCCACCCTGCAAGGAATCTGCAGGGTGTGGAGGACATGGCTGATCTGCTTCTATGGCCCCACTGAGGGAAAGCAAAGAGTGAACCCTTTGGATTTGCACAGCCTATTCTTTACTTGCTAGACACAACATAAAATGCCCCTGTGTAAGGCATGGAAACGCCACGTCTTCTGCATAACGCTGATGCTGGAAATAGACCATCAGAGATGGTTTTCCAGGTGTCAAAATTAGGCTCGTAGGTGTAGGCCTTGTGCTTGTAAGACCTGTGTGTACACAGAATCACAGAATGGTTTGGGTTGGAAAGGACCTTAAGATCGTTTGGTTCCAACCCCCCTGCCATGGGCAGGGACACCTCACACTAGATCATGTTGCCCAAGGCTCTGTCCAGCCTGTCCTTGAACACTGCCAGGGTTGGAGCATTCACAGCTTCCTTGGGCAGCCCATTCCAGTGCCTCACCACCCTCACTATAAAGAACTTCTTCCTTACATCTAACCTGAACTTCCTCTGCTTAAGTTTAAACCCATTACCATTTGTCCTATCACTACAGTCCCTGATGAAGTGTCCCTCTCCATGCTTGGGTGTGGAGTTGAAGAGGACAAGGATGGAAGGGACAGTGAGAAATTTCTTTGGAGATAACTCAGAATGTAACTGGATGAGGCTGCAAGCACCCTGACCTTCCTGTTTAAGTTAAATCCAACCTCAAAGCTGGCCATGCTCTGAGCAGGGGACTTGGGCCAGAGGACTTCGAAGAGCTCTTCCAACCTCAAGTAATATGTGGTTTTGTGAAAGGAAACTTTGGATGGAGAAGAAAGGGCTGTGGAAGAAAGAAAGGAGAGATTAAAGACAGTTCTGGGGGAGATACTGTTTGAATAAAACTGTGAAAAAGAAAGTGAAATCAAAACTAGACAGATACCAAGTATTAACTCAGTAAACTGTGTTTTCAAATTTGTTCACAAATGCTTCCTTTGGGTGTGTTTAACAAGCTCTGTGACTGCTTGGGTCTATGTTATTTTGGTAACACTGTCCCTCTCCCAGAGGGGAAAACTCCTCACTCAACAATGCACCTTGCTGCTATTCTGTCAGCTGGTAGCATCTCTATTAAAAGAAAAAAAAAAGATTCACAATGTACTACAAATAAGTACAATAAACCCACGTATTCTACATATTTTAAACACAGAGTGGTACTCGTTTTTTGCCCTTGCTTTCTGCAGGTTAGAGTAGAAAATAATGTAGGACATTTATGAACTGCTACCTGCACCCCATTGGGAGGAGCCCAGTTGAAGCTGTGTAGTCAACAAGAGATGGGTCATGGCAGGAGCTGCAGGCTGTGGTGTCAGCTGTATTAGCGCTGAATGGCTGGAAACTAAAAGGGATGCTTGCCATGCTGTCTGACAGGGGTGCTGCATCTGACAACCTGGTTTAGGGGAAATGAGAAGGTGCTTGTGAAAGAAAGCTGGGAGAGAGCCTGGACCTGTGGCAGAGCTCTGCTAGCAGCAGCAGTGCTCAGGTCAGTTGTCAGTAAATCTGAATACATCTGGTGGCATTTACAATTTGGAAAGCAGGAACACATATTTTCTGTGATTTTGTGCACACGTATTTTCTGTTGCGTGGTGGTAGAATATCACGTGGCTTGCCATTAGAATGCTACCTTCCCTTTTGTTGATAAAAGGAGACAGGAGTGACTTCTGAAGTGGAGACACCAAAGCTGTTCAGGGTGGTGGTTATAACTGCCTATGAATAATTAGAGTCCAGCAAGATGGTGGAACTGCTTGCTGCACTGAAATCCCTATGAATTTAGTGATACATTGGTAGTCTGAAATGCTCCCTCTGTAACTTGACCCATATTTTACCTGGCTTCCCAGAAGATTTTCAGAGGAGTTATGCAGGCATCCTACTTGGGGAAAAAAAAAAAAAAAGGGGGAGAAGTTGTCTTGATCTTAGGGCATTAATGATTTTCTTACATTTTTCTTGGTATACTCTAAACATAATTACAAAAATAAAAGTGTATTTAGGATGTGGTGGGTTTTGATAGCATTTGTTTGCTTTCCCAATCGTCATGCCTATCTTTGCTGGCCTATTCAGGCAGGGAGTACTCAGCCCTGTACTACAGGAGGGTAGGGGAAAGGTTTGTCTACTGGAAAAAATATGGCCATCCCTTTAAAATACCAACACTCCTGAACCTATCACAAAGGATGGAGAAAGCACAAAATGTTCTAATTTTGCAACTGGTACTTGGTTTGCATGCTGCAATTCAGTGTTTGTGTTTTGTTCTTGGCGGGGTAGGAAACAGTGCTCCTTTCTAGTTTCTTTTCTTTTTTCACTACTACTCTGAACTTGGGATGTTATAACAGATCTGATGGGCTGTGTGTTTTGTAGGGCAGATTGTGTCATGCAAATTGTTTCCAGAGACTGAGCAAAACTGTCAAAGGCTGTTCTAGTTACAGCCCGAAGTTGGTGGTCCTTTGTGCTGTACAGATAATTGGGCTTTCTACAGCCACATGGCCATTCACAGTAGATTGTTTTCTTCCTCATAGAAAACGACAGAAGTTTAAGTCTATCACAAAAATGTAGTGCTGGTGGCATAATTATTCAGGAGGTTACATCAACTTGAGTAGAGAAGGCGGCCAAAGGTAACACACTGCTCTATTGTATGAAAATAGCTTTAATACATGGAAAATGCTCAAACCCTATATCTTTCTCACAATTATTTCATTAACACAAATTTTAAATTCTGTGAAAGTAATTGCTTGGAACGAATTCTTACACAGCTTCAGGATGCTGGTGTTTTATGCACTGATAAATCATCAGTGGATTTGCAGGTAGGGAAAGCATAGTTTTTGTTCAGTGATTTCTTATTTTGTGATCAAGTGTCTTTTAAGTCTTGATGACTTAGGAATTACGTTTTATGTGGTTAATTGATGATAAGTAGCAGCAGCTTTATGGCTTAGATATATTTAAACTACCCCTAACTGATATAGGGAGATACACAATAAAGGAGAAAATTTTAACTTGATTTTGAGTAGGTAATTCATGGTCACTTCTGCTCATTTTAACTGCTTCTCTAAATAGATAAAATTATTCCTATAATTACTGTTCATCTTTTCTTGGTAGCAATTTATATTTTTTGAATGCACAACTTAAAAAAGAATCCAAGAAACCAGCAATATATAAAACTCTGTGATAGTTTAATAGGTGAATTGTCTGACTTTTTGTTTTGGTTACTGTAGTGACTGGAAGTGATCAGTGCTTCACAGAAGATCACAGGATTGTTTATCTGTCTGTAGGCTTCTAGTTTCCGCTTGTGGAATCTGGAAAATTTTGATAATTTTTGAAGTCCAGTCCAATATAGCAGCAAAAACCACGGTGTGGAGGAGGAGGCTGGGTAATGGCACCTAAATGAGAAAACACATGTTTTGGTATTATTTTCAGCCCGCTGTATATTGTGATGTCTTTTTTTTTTTTTTTTTAGCCCACCCCTGTTTGTGATGTATCTTGTTCTTTAATTCTTCAAGTGGGCCTTGGCCAGTTGAGTGGCACTCTTTTATTGGTTGTTTTTTTTTCCCAAAGCAGAAATTTCATTAATTTTCTGAATTAAAACCTAGAACCTCTTTCTCTTCGCACATCCTCAAGTCTTTTAAAGTACTTGAAAAATGTAGTTATGGTGCACAATACACCTGAATTTGCAATCTGAGAAAGATTTTTCTTGAAGTTTTGTCAGAAAATCAAATCATATCATAAAGGGGAGGAAGGTAACACATCCCATCTGCAGTCATTGAGACCTTCCTGCAAGCAAGGGCTTTCTAGTCACATTTGCCCTAGAAAGGATGGATATATAGGTTTGTGTATCTTGTATTAATAAAAAGTGAAAAACTCACAGAGTCATAGAATGGTTTGGGTTGGAAGGGACTTTAAAGATCATCTAGTTCCAACCATCTGCCATGGGCAGGGATACCTTCCACTAGAGCAGGTTGCTCAAAGCCCCATCCAACCTAGCCAACTCCTGCTCATGGTCTGCAGTATAGCTTTTTCTTTTAAAAAGCACGGTTACTAGTATTGTGACTGCTAACTGCTCTTTCTGCTTACTTATTTGAACAGAATTGTATGTGCTGCTCAGTAAACCAGGAGGATGGCTGGTTGTTGATGTGCCAGCATAGACTAGAGGTTGGGATGGAGAAGAGCTTTGGGCGGAGAAGAGATTCAAAGCAGCCCTGCGGAGAAGGACTTGGGGGTGTTGGTTGATGAGAAACTTGACATGAGCAGGCTTCAGTGTGCGCTTGCAGCCCAGAAAGCCAACCATATCCTGGGCTGTATCAAAAGAAGCGTGACCAGCAGGTCAAAGGAGGTGATCCTGCCCCTCTACTCTGCTCTCGTGAGACCTCACTTGGAGTATTGTGTCCAGTTCTGGTGTCCTCAGCATAAAAAGGAGATGGAGCTGCTGGAGCAAGTCCAAAGGAGGGCCATAGGGATGATCAGGGGCAGGAGCACCTCCCATATGAAGACAGGATGAGAAAGTTGGGACTGTTCAGCCTGGAGAAGAGAAGGCTGCGTGGAGACCTCATAGCAGCCTTCCAGTATCTGAAGGGGGCCTAAAATAATGCTGGGGAGGGACTCTTCATTAGGGACTGTAGTGGTAGGACAAGGGGGAATGGGTTTAAACTTAAACAGGGGAAGTTTAGGTTAGATACAAGGAAGAAGTTCTTCACAGTGAGGGTGGTGAGGCACTGAAATGGATTGCCCAAGGAAGTTGTGAATGCTCCAACCCTGGTAGTGTTCAAGGCTGGATTGGACAGAGCCTTGGGCGACATAGTCTAGTGTGTCCCTGCTCATGGCAGGGGGGTTGGAACTAGATGATCTTAAGGTCCTTTCCAACCCAAACTGTTCTATGATTCTATGTATATGGCCTGCCTTCAGGCTTGACCCAAGGCCGCTGGGAATGCCTTAACTTAAAGCTATGTCAAGAGAAATGTGAATAGGAAGCTGTTTGAGGAGGAAGCAGAGGAAGTGAAGTTCAAAAGGCTCTTGCATCTGCAAATTCAGCTGTTTTATTCAGAAACTGTGGTCTTGGGTTTTAATGTGTTTTTCTGTGCATCTTATAATGCAGGGGGAGATTTATTTGTTTGTTTATTTATAGCTGCTGCATGGAAAAACAAAGCTTTCAGAAATCTGTCTGCAGTGATTGCACTTTTCCTGGTTGGTGTTTATTATATCAAGCAGATTTGTAGAGTTGACAGTGTTTTTTTTTTTGTGAGGTTTTATATTGTCTGGGCTGTGTATTGCTGTAGGCCAGCCGAAGATTTGATCCTACAAATGCCAGGCATATGGGTAACTCCAGTAGTGTGAGTAGTCTCACTGACAGAGGTTACATATAAGGGTCTGTAGTAGTGAACACTAAAGAAAATGGTGTGTAAGGGTAGAATAAAATAGTAATTCTAAGAGTTTCTTCCATATATTTGTTGTGTTGCATGTCTGTGCTACGTTCCAATTCCTCGCAGAGATAAAAGGGTATTTCAACTGAGATCAGCATCCCTGGGTTGCTTCCTCTAAGATAATTTGTAAGCATGCGCAGTTTTATTTCGTTTTGATTCACAAGTGAAATTGTTCAGACTTCAGAAACAAAGCCAGTTGATTAGTTCTGCATTATTTCATTTCAGTGCATGATTTCAACCTCGTTCATTAAAGCTGAAGTGGAAAACCTGGGTCTGAAGGACCACTGTTAACAGGAACCACTAGCCTGGAGCACAGAATTCAATAATCATTGATTAATACAGTTTACTGCTGATTTCTTTTATTTGAAAAAGCCAATTATTCTTGTCGATGTCTTTTAAACATGAGCCTTCACTTACAATTTAAATTTTTAACCTGTAATAATGATGATGTTTTAAATTGTAATGTTGCTGGAGGAGAGGAGGTTGGGGAAGGATAAAGAGGAAAAAAAGTGAGGCTTATTTAATGCTGACCCCAAAATGCTGTTCCACTGAAGCAAAATTGAGGTAGATAGATCTATTATAGGAAGTATTAAATACATTAAATTGCCTGCCAGTGCAAACACTGATTTATTTTTATTTTGTTTAATTTTGTCTTTATTCACTTGGAGGAAAATGGGTTTAGGCAGAGCTTGAGAGAAGACCCGACTGCTGCTACTTACTGTATGAAAGCCAGTTACTGTTACAGAATCCAAGCAAATGAATGTGTGCTTTCTTTGGTGTGGAGGCCAGTGGGGATACTGAAGTTGTAGACAGAGTTTTGGACAGGAGCTAAGCACATTTGTACATGTACGTAGAAAATGCACATGTGGGTGACAGCTTCAGGTTCTTTGGTAGGGTGAAAATGATTTGAAGCAGCAGCAGATTAGCTGTCTGTTTCTACTGATCTCTCTGTTAGAGCAGCTTAGTGTTGTTTCTTCAGATGTGTGAAAAGAAAGACCTGAAGAACTTGCAACCTTGTGGACTTCTGAGTTGCAGAGTCACCACAGAATAAAATCATTTAAGTCTGGAGTTTAGGGTAGCGGTGCAGAGATCAAGCATACAAAGCTTTGGTATCTGTGTCTGCAGTTAGGTTTAAGTCTGATGCAGAACTGAGTGATTGCCCTTGCTGTGTGAAGGTCCTGTTGGTTTGTGGGAAAGGGGGGGTGAACGTGTGGGCATGGGCACTTCTTCCTCTGAGCTTCTCCTGCAAGAGCAATTATTAGGGGAAAAAAAACACTTGATGTTGAAACTTTGACTCAGATATGTGTCTGTGTATGTATGGGTCGGGAATCACTACTTTTAAGCAGAAATTTCAACTTCAAGAACAGTGTGTAGAAAATCCCCTTATGCTGCTCCTCAAGTGTAGATAAGCTGCATTTCCACACAGGGAGACTGTTTGAATTGTTGAGGGGTTAAAAATGAACAAACTCTGTAACAGGCAAAGTTCCTGTATCCTTGAGGGTTTTGGCCACTTCAAACATCTTTGGATTTCTATCTGTAAATCATTTCCTTAGTTCTCTATCCTTGCCATATGGAATAAGAAAATACTTAATCAACATGAAGACATTCTTCTGTATTGCCTGTGCTGTGGACATCTCCCTCCTAGGCCTGTCCACCAGCAAGCTGCTTGTCTGTCCACTGGGGTCGATACTTCTGTGCTGCTTATGATCTGATGGACAGCACTTGGCATATGAGGACACCAGCAATTTCTTTTCCCAATATTTACCAATTGCTGTCAAATAGTAAAGCAAATCTTATCCTGTCATTTCTTGAAGAACAACTGAAGTGGAGGAGAAATTTAGTTTATTTGGTGGGGTTTTGCTGCCTCCCCCCCCCCCC
>NW_009925754.1:598-3826 GCF_000696875.1 Nestor notabilis | reverse complement strand
CCCCCAGGCTAAGAACAGTTTTGTCTACATAGGAATTAGAAAGTGTGCAAATGGATGCAAATAGATGAGCTTTTCCCCCCTTTGTGTATTGTTTCCTCTACTGAACAGCATGTGTCAATCTCAATATTACGAGCATACTCTGGGGAAAAGGTTTCTGACTTTTGGATAATCTTTAACTCTGCAGAGGTGCAGAATTATGAAATTATTTTTAAGTGTCAGTCTGTCTACAATTTGCTTGTTAATAATTCTAAGACCTAAGGCTGCCTTTGTGTCAGCAATTTTGTGTTGGAAACCTTGTTTTTACTAAGCCACCACTGGGGCCACCACTGCTGTTAGAGGATGAAGTAGACTTGTTTTCACTTTTTTGCTTTATTTAGTTTGAAGCCAAGATGTCAAAAAATGTAAGGGAATGAGATTTGTTTTGACAAAAATTAAACTGGACCACATACACTATCAAGTAAGACTGATGAATGGTATGAAATCAAATTACAGGTTTGGAGGACAGCTATGAACAGTGTCCAGCAGAAAGGCCAGAGCTTCCTTCTATTTCAGCCACATCCTGTCTTGGTCTGTTGAAGACTATGTTGGGCCAAGAATTAGACTGGAGTGTTTAATGGCTTTTCTTACTGCTTGGAGCTCAAGATCCTCATGTGTCAGTGTTATGCTGAGCTGCTGCGGTTCAGGAGGTGGTAGGGGCTGGTGGGGCTTCCTGGCTTTTCTCCCAAAGTGGAGGGTGAAGACTGCATTGTGGCCGCAGGCAGGCACCTGTCTTCCTCCGAGGTGGCTTTGGCTGCCTCTGCTCAGCCCTGGTTCTCCCTCTTCTCCTTTCCCAAAAGCCTCATTAGCGGGTGGGCACCAGTGATGCAATAGCTCCTGTTTTTAGCCTTTTTGGGTCAAATCAGATCCTGCGCTTACTCACCTAAGTGGTACTTTCCTGAGAATTAGGGAAGAGCATGTTTCAAAACAGTTATGGGAAAAATAAAGTTTTGAAGAAAATGGTGAGGAAGAAAACGAAAAATAGTTAATTCTTACTGTCAGCAAGATATATTTGCTCTTTGTTTACAGTCAGAAAATGCTTGTGGCTGTGAGGTTCTTTTCTTATCCAACATCTAACCTGTATTAGCTATATTTGGTGTTTTGATTTTCTTGTACTGACTGATTGGCTAGCCTCAATAATTTATATTCATCTGCATGCGTTTGTGCTTGAGTACATATATTTATATATGTGCATATATGTATTAAAAATATGTAAGATTTGAATTGTATTCTTGATCAATCTTTGTGCTTTTTACTGGGCATACTGGATGAAATTAAGTCTAGGTTCAGTGATTGAAAAGATACTATTTTTCAAAATTTAATGTTTATATTGAAAATTAAATGTTACAGGTTACATAAGGAATGCCAAAAATATGTAAATCTGTTGAACAGGGAATGACCCTCTTAGTTTTGGGGAAACCAGTTTGGGGGTTGGTGGATTAATTGAAATGTGTTTAGATGTCTAAAGTAATGTAATTGTTTCCAAGCAACTAATGCCAACTGTTGAGAGTAAAGTTAATTTGCAAATGGGACTACTGGACCCTTTGAAAAGCCATTTCAAGCACCAAGTTCGTTTCAGAGATTTAATAATTAATCAAAATGACTATATTAAATGTCAGTGAATATATCTATGTGTTGCTGTCATACCTCTCTCTCAACATGCATTTCCAGGCTCTTAATGATTAACACAGTGAGATCTGTAATGTAATAGTAATGCTGGTGCACTGGAAAGTAAGGTACCTCTTGAACATTCTGGCTGCAAATTCTTCAGCTTGGACTTTGTTACCAGCAGTAGTTATAATGATTGCTTTGAACAGGTTAACCCATCGCTACCTCCTGCTTGGAGAGTGCTTTTCTTTCCAGAATTGAACCCAAACGTGTAGAGCCAGACAGTCAGCTCCCACTGTCACTCCCCCATGGCTTCCCTGTGCTGCTCTAATGGAATAGCAGATGTTGCAAGGATGATGCATAAGTTGTGGGGAGCTGCATTTAGCATAGTGAGTGTGGCTGATAAAACTTGCCTTGGTGGTTTCTGTGTATTTCTGCTGTATTAGTTGCACGTTTAACTATTCATGAGGTCGTTCAAGGTTTGTGCTGTGGAAGGGCATTAAAGTGACACAATGTCTCATTTATGCACGTGTGCAAGAGAGGCATCAGATGTGCTAGTGCAAGAAATCTCCAATACCTACATGTGGTACAAATAAACTGAAATTTCGACTTGTAGCATGCATTTCCGTGACCATGGTCATGGAAAAGAAGCAAATCTTTTGCACTGGTACAGAGGTTTTTCTGTAGTTGTATGCTGTTGGTGGTAGTCCCGTATCGCAGTGAATTACTTTGTGTGTGTGTGTGTGTGAACACTTGAGATATTTTAAGAAAAGTCTTCAGCCTTCTGGGGAAAAAAAGAAATCACTCAGTTTCTAAAAATCCACTTATATGCAGGGGAGTATGCTGTCTAGAATGGCTTGCAGTGCTCTGCAGAGCAGCATGAAATCACTGAACATTTCTTCCAGCTTCTTCATAATACCTTATTTTTGAGAGGCATATATGATGTGTTATGATAAAGCAGTCATGTTAGTAGTGTATATTTGCGTATGCAACTGGCTTATAATCACGGGGTATACGGGTTAGGAAGGGCTCCAGGACATGAAGTTTGGTAGTGGGCTTTCTGCAAGCCTGTGGCTCAGCCTGGTGCTTGAGAGAAGATGCTCTGGGCAGTGGGGATATGGTATCAAGAGGATCTGCGTTGTAATGCGCTAAAGAGGGCTATTAACACCCTTGGTCAGTAGACAGCATTGTTCCCTTGAGGGCTCAAGTCACTCAAAATGAGCTGCCAGGTGGTATTCATTTGTCTTTTCCCCATAGCTTCTTGTATCAGAGGCAGCAGTCGCAGAGCACAGCTTGAAAAGTCTGGGGGGGCAAAAGAGAAACTTAGGTTCTAAATGATCAAAATTTTAGAACTACAGTATCAAAAAGACAGTGGCCTTAAGGCAAATTATAAGACAGTAGGATCTGTGGTGGCTGTCATTGTTTCCTGAACTACATTTTGATCTCTTAGCAGCTGTATGCTTCTTTAGAAACATAAACATGCTTGTGAGTGCTAGACTGTAACTTTATATGAGTAGTGTACAAAAATCTTTGCAACATAAAAGTTGATTTGACTTAATGGAAACATGGCCTGAATAAAAGGGC
>NW_009925754.1:0-567 GCF_000696875.1 Nestor notabilis | reverse complement strand
GTAGGTAAGAGCTGTTGCATTTACTTATGCAAAGATCATAGTTAATCCTTTTAGTCAATATACTAAAGTAATGAAAGAATTTCTTTTACTGTACAGCTGCACTTCTGTCTCCCCATGAGTTTTGTTCATAACATTGGTTTTCTAGGGCTTCACAAAGTTACTAATTAAGTCTAATAAAATTACAGATTACTTTGTATTTTTTATTGGACATAATTCAAATACAGAGGTGGTTTTCATTCTGGCTGTAATACTGAACTCCCATCTTCCCTCTTCAGAGGGAGCCGGTAGCTGCTCTTACATCCAGCGTGTGCTCAGCACCTGCTGGTAGATGTCCATGGACCACAGCAGGGCTGCTGTTGGCATTTGCAGGCCAGCTGAGAGGCTCTCAAAAAGGGGGCAGCTGGGATCCAGCACCTGATTCATAGAATAGTTAGGGTTGGAAAGGACCGTAAGATCATCTAGTTCCACCCCCTTGCCATGAGCAGGGACACCTCGCACTAAACCGTGTCGCCCAAGGCTTTGTTCAGCCTGGCCTAGGACACTGCCAGGGATGGAGCATTTACCACT
>NW_009925753.1:0-6352 GCF_000696875.1 Nestor notabilis | reverse complement strand
GAGGCCCCGGGTCCCGCTGCTTCTGTGCGGCTGTGAGGGAAAACACGGGTCTGCGGGCTGGGTGAGGGAGGCCGGGAGTCCGTCTGGTTAGGTAAGGGAAGAGGAGAAACAGGGAAAGGCGGCAGGTGACGCGAAGGTGTGTGTGCAGGTCCTCGCTCGCCGGCGGTGCTGTATCCCCTGCGAGTGCACGGTTTGAAATCCTTTGCAGTAAGTATTGATTAAAATCAGCACAGTCGCGGTTCGGTTTCGGGTTCATTGCATCTATTTTTACAGTCTGCTGTTAATATTGCAAAATATTTGGGTATTACAGGGCTTTGTGGCACTAAGCCAGCGTAAGAAACAAACTTCCTACCAAAAGCAAGCTATTTTTACTGGTTAAACAGTGCTTTGCAGGCTGATTTAGAAGGAAGTTATAAAGTCTTTGTTCCAGGCCCATAAATGAATATAGTCTCACAGATCACATAAGTATGAAATATGCAATGATTTTTTATGATTATCAGTACGGATTTTAATACAGTGTTGTCCCCAGTAAGCTGAAAATCTCCTCATGAAATCAGTGTTATGAAATTGTTCTATGTATCTCTGCCTGTGGCTGTCACTTAGAAAACTTTTTAACCCATTGGCTAATTTCATCCAGATTTCAAAGATGGAAATGTCTGTCTGAGAACTAACAGGTGGGGAGAGGAGGAAATCTGCAGTCTGCTGCAAAAAAAGCAATCAGTCAGTCCTTGTTCTTTCTAGCAGTAGGTAGCTGGGCAATTGGTATATGCAGAATTCTTCACTAGCTATTACACGAGCAAGAAACAGGAGGAAAATTGAGATGGAAGCGGGTAAGAACTGCAGATATCATTGTGGATGGAGGAAAGAATTGAGAGGACAACAGTTACAAAGCTTGATTTCTTACAGGTTTGCAACTTCAGCTAACAAGAGCACAGCTTACTATTCTCTTTAAAACATCCCTTCTGTAGCAGGCTTGTGGGGTTTGTTTGTTTGGGCTTTTCTTAAACAAACTGTTCCCAACAGCCCCTTTCTACTGACTTCTCTATAAACCATACTTTGAAGATCTTGAGATACATCTTGGCTTAGGCACTGTGTTCCTGCCAGACCTGCTGATTTAAAATAGCCCTTATCAAATCTGAAAACTGTATGTGTTAAGTACTTGTCTATAACAGTAGTCTCAATCTTCAAACAGATCTGTTTTATAGGGTAAAAATGAACGTAGGCGTTGCCCACAGCGAGGTAAATCCAAACACGCGGGTGATGAACAGTCGCGGAATGTGGCTGACATACGCACTCGGAGTTGGCCTGCTGCACATTGTCTTGCTCAGCATTCCTTTCTTTAGTGTGCCTGTTGCCTGGACTTTAACGAACGTTATTCACAACCTGGTAAGTACCCCCTCTTGTAACAGAGTTTGAGAAGTTGTTCATACATCCTTATTTTTAGTAGCAGGAGAAGAGAAAAGTAGCCAGGCTGTATGGATAATGAAATCCAGCTAGCCAAAACATCACTTCTGCTTGGCTTATCCACAGATGAGCTGGCTGGCTTGGGAGGATGAGTGATGTATGAAAAGAGGGCCATAATCCAGCATTTTATGTCATACTTGAGGTTTGCTAACTCAGCTTTCTAAGATTAACAGCAAAGAAGCCTTAACAAAAAGATAGCTTCTTCCTTACTTAGGAAGGTGGAATAATATCCTCTTGGATCCTGTGAAAAATAAAGTGATTTTTATTCAAGCTTTTTGGTTTTGTAGATAGATTTAAAACTAATAGTGGCATTGTAAACAACAGTAGAGCATTGTGTATGGTATCATTGTCAGCATCAGACATGCCTGTCTTGGGAAGATGGTGGTTGGCAGAGATAAGTATTGCTAAATATTTCCCAAATGCCTTACTGAATTCATTATAGCAAGTAGCTATAATGGCAACAGGGATGAGAGCGTGCACTGGCAAATAGTTTCCTAGTGGAAGCCTAAAAGATTAAGTATAAACTGCACTTTTGGATATTTTGGCATTTAAATGGTACTTTTTGGGAAACAAATCTTTGAATGGTTTGACTAACAACAAAATCTTGGATTTCCACTACTGGAGAACTCTTAGTTGATGTTGAAAGCATTTCTGGTGCTCCTTTCTGCAAATATCAGTGCAAAATAAAATATGAGGTAAGCACGTGGATCTGTCCTAAAAGTGACTTCTTGGTATAGTTATTAAAAAATGAGATGCTGCAAACGTCATGAAGCAAAGAATTAATTAAGCAAATTAATGAATTCTCTTGGGTTCACAGGCTTCCAGTCAGGGGTTCCAAAAAAGAGAAAGGGAAGATGACTTGAAGTGACTTGCTCAGATTTCACCTCCTTTATAACAATTGAAAATAAACATATTTTTTCTATATAAAGGTTTCTGTGACAATTTCTGTATGTGCATAAGAAAGGATCTGAAAGAAAGAAAAGTAAGTCTTTTGATATTTTCTGGTAGAGACTCTTGCTTGGAGTTGGTGTGCTTGCTTTGATAGAAAACAAGTGTTTGTTAAATCTGGAAGAGGACAGACTCCCCTGTCTGAAGTCAATGGGCCCAAATTGATCTCTTGGAACCTGCCAAATTGATGGCCTGTTCCCATTGGGTAGAAACAATCACAAGGGAAGTCCAGTGTGGTAAAGAAGAAACAGCAAAGACATGGACAAATGGTATTCAACAGCTTGCTGGTAGTCAGCTTCCGAGCGTTTGAAGCTGGTTTGGGGTTGAGAATGCTTTAAAAATTCTTGTAATGTTGGCATTATTCATAGATAGATTTTGCTTTGTGCAGACTCTACCTCCTAACTCAGTTAACACTGTTAGGGAAGTGGTAATACACATCAGCAGCCCTGAGCTTGTGACAGTGCTGGTTAAAATTCTGTTAATTTCATACAATTTTTGCCATCTCATGTAGAAGACAAGGCAGTGGATTGGATGTCACATAGGCTTTGGCTTTGATTGTGAGTGTGCCACTGACTGCACAATCTGGGGCAAATCACTTCTTGTCTCTTCCCTGCTCTGTGATAATTTATTGTTACAGGCTAGCAGCTCTTTCAGCTGAGAATTCATTTATTCTCTGTTTTTAAGATGCACTGACAACGTAGCAATTATTAAAAAAACATAGCTAAAAGTGCCACTGTGTTCCCTTTTTTATTTTCCCCAGGGAATGTATGTGTTTTTGCATGCAGTAAAGGGAACTCCTTTCGAAACACCGGATCAGGGGAAAGCTAGGCTACTAACACACTGGGAACAACTGGATTATGGAGTACAATTTACGTCTTCAAGAAAATTCTTCACAATCTCTCCTATAATTCTGTGAGTTCAAAACTGTTTTCTAGATTAATTGAATCATAAAATCATGATTTCAAAAGTTTCAAATGGGGTGCAAATTACATTGTAAAAGCATTTTATCTTTTTTTTTTTTTATTATTTGTTTGTGTGTTTCTACATCACAGAGGTAGGGACTGCACGTTTACAGGTTATCAATGATCATCCTGCAGCTTTTGACACTCTAGTTCGCATAGTGAAGTCAAAGTTTGTACAGTCATTAATGGGGCAGGTTTTAAAGATAAGAAACGAGGAAAACTTACTGTTAACTCTTGAAGTTCTTTAGGAGATCATGAAGTCATGAATATTGAAAATCCAAACTGTGCCTTTGGCACATGACAGCATTTATTAACACTTCAGTGACTTGTGAGTGCTGAGGAGTGTGGCAGCCTTCACTGAATGGGGTCCAGGATTTTGTATGTCAGTTCTGCTTTGTACGGATTGTCTTCTGTTTACACTAGTTATGTAAATAGATGAGATATTCTACCCTGTCTGTCTCTGTTGACAAAGGTATGATGTGTAACTGAAGGACATCAGGTACATATTTAATACCCAACTTTAAAAAGTCTTTCTGTTTTTCCCTGAAGGAAGTTGTCCACTTGCATGGCGGGCAGGCAGGGGGGAAGATCCTGCATCATGTTTGGGAAGTTGGCTTTGTATTTGTAACACTTGTGTATGGTTCTCTTCATGCACTAATAATGCATAAGTAGCTGAATCAACATCTCTGTTTTGCTGGGGAAAAAACAAAACCCCAACAATGTGATAGCCTCATTTCTGTGACTAGTTTCTGCAGAGAGCAAGATGAAATTATTGTCTCAAAGAGTAAAGAAGTTGGTAGTGAATTGGATTTTCTGAGGCATATTTCCTTATTCTTGCAGTTGAACAGATTGTGGACTAGCTTAAAAGTAGTGCTGGAAACATCCGCAGACAGGAAGCATTTTAAAGTCATACCTACCACAGATGTGCTCAGCATAAGTGATTTTGCACTGAAAAACATCAAATGCTTTCTCACTGAGCTTGCTAGGGTAGCAGAACTGCAACTATTTTGGTGTAAGTGTCTAAACATGTATCATAAATGAGGCTTGTAGCTGCGGAAGTCAGACTCCAGCTTGAAGGGCAGGAAGAAGTGCTGGAGGAAAACGCTACCTGAGGGTTGTTTTCACCACCGTGAGAAGGGTGGGAAGAAGAGACTTGGTCCATAATTGTGCTGTAGATATTCTAGAGCCCCAGGTGAGATTTATTACAGGAATAGAATGGTGGTTAACCAGTAAAATAGCACTGATTACTGAAGCACTGTCTTCTACTTAGCTTTGCTTGTTTGTCTTTCAGACAAGGGTGTCACCAGCTAAGTTTGCTCCCTTTTCTCCCACAGGTACTTCCTGGCAAGTTTCTACACAAAGTATGATCCGACACACTTCATCCTCAACACAACCTCCCTCCTGACCGTGCTCATCCCCAAGCTGCCACAGTTGCATGGCGTTCGGATCTTTGGCATTAATAAATACTAAGCAGAAGGTTTGACACTGACTGCCCCTGACACAGCTGCTGCTGCTCCCTGAGGGAAGGAATTGAGTAGTCTGCTGTGCCTAGTGTCTAATTGTATTCAGTGAAAGATGCTTTTACAGCTGAGATACAGTTCCTACGTCCGGCAGCATTGTCTGGGATGAAAGTTGAGTTTGTAAGAACATGCCTTCAAACACCTAAATGTGAATTGGAAACCTTTAGGAGAAAGATTTCCATGAAGAGCTGGGCAGGCCCCGCTCTAAAGCGTAATCCCCACTGAGACTGTACGTATGCCTGCGTGATGCAAGTGACCTGTAGGGAAGTAACAGCGAGTATCAGCTGAAAATAGAGAGCAGTGTTTCACAAACACCCAGTCAGCATAATACAAACGGTAACTTTACATGTAAATCCAGGATCCTCCATGCAAGGACTGGTGAGGCTGTAGTCTTAGGTTGAGTGAGAGTACCTGGTTTCTGCTGTATGCATTGTAGGTGGTTGTACTTGTTCCTGCATTGTAAAGGTTTTGTCTAGCAGTACATACTGTGAGAGCCAGCATAAACTGATGGGATCAGTCATGCCTTACCTGTTCTTGTGCTTGTTCTTTTGTCACAATGACCCAAGAAAGTCCTTAAATGTCAGCTCAGGGGATTTCTGCATCAACTCAGTAGCTCAGTTTATGTACTCTTTTACAAGTTGCCACTGTTGCGTTGATTTCATTTGCTTGCCAGGATACTGACTTAAGTGGGACATCCTGAGAATCTGAAGTTTCTTTTACGGTGTGGATTTTTGACTGTTTTCTGACTAATGGGTTATTTTTCAGTAGCTGAGATGTGTGATGGTGGGGGAAAGGGTTGCTGCTGTTGGTGGAGGAGAAGCAGCTCCGTTAAGAGAGCAACCAGGTCGGAGCACAGAAGATAAACTCTGTAGGTCCTAAGTTAGAATAGAAGCCAGAGTAGAAGTAGGTGAATAGGGAAATCACATGGACTAACTGTATGATTTTGCAGAAAAAGTTGTAGATAATTTGCATGTCTTGGAAATGTGGAGGATGCCGTGTTAGGGTATGGAGTAATCTTGTGTTTAAGCAACTCTGGAACTAGAGTGAAGGAGGTACGTGTAGAGCTCCGAGTGCTTAATTTCTCTGTCTTGAAAAAAAGGATGACTTTTGAAATCTGCCAGTCAAAATGGGCTCAGATTTGACAGAAGGCTCTATTTAAGACTTAATTTACATTTGGGTTGCAGTGACAGCCAGTGAGCTGGAAAAAAGTTAAAAATAAATTTAGAAAAAGCCCACAGTGGCATACTTCTGTTCTTGCAAAGATGATGTGCTGGCTATTTACTTTCTTGATAAAGATGCTGTTAAAAAAAGGTGATGAGTTGGAAGTAATTAATTCTGTGGTGTTCATATGTTCAGTGCTACCTGTGTAACTCTTGCACACCGATCCCGGTGAGGCCAGCCCGTTGACAGTCACCGGCCTGTGTACCAGTGCCGAGGCTTTGAGGCACGGGCGGAGGT
>NW_009925752.1:9860-46698 GCF_000696875.1 Nestor notabilis | reverse complement strand
ATATATATATATAAAAAATTGCTTCATTTCAGTGAACTTACTTATTCATATGTCAAGACCATTTGCATCTTTGTTTTTACCAGGAGTAATCACTTGCATAACCTGCCTATGTGGCGCTCCACATGCCTGTGGAACCTTACAGTTGTTATTAACTGTGAACACAGGATTTTAGTGTAAATATATTTTAATGGTGCCCATTTGGGTTAGTGAAATTATGAACTATGGGTTAAGATTTATGGCTTAATGCCGTTACGGCTTAATGGTGAAGCTTCCAACCATATTTTTGTCCCCTAATGAAAACTGATTTTAAAATGCAAGTGTATTTCCTTGAAGTTAATTTACTGAATTTGACATAGTATGTATGTTTCTAAAGTAGACTGTAAGAATATACTTTTAAGACTTCATGTAGATCTCTCAAATTAACTGTTTAATGGGTTCGTGCTTGCAAGTTCTGCGTAACAGGCAGGGATCTTGTTTTCAGTTCCCCCTTTAGTGGGTGATATGCTGTAGCCCATTTTTCCTCTCGTGCCCTTCTTCACTAGCAGGTTTTATCAGTGGAGGCCTCACGGGGGATGAGTAGCACGGAATAGTTGCTTCAGCTCCTGTCAGCACACGGCCAAGAGTTTGCTTTTTGCTATAGCTCTGTGTTGTTGACCCCTGTTGTGACTGACTTCTTGTTCTTAACCCTCTTTGCCAGCTGGGCTTCCCAGTTCATAGTCACACACGTAGTATCTCCCTTTGACCTTGTTGAAATTTTGCTGGATTTGTTGAACTTGTTGTATTGACTTTCTGACTGACCCCTCTTCAGTTTGCTGAGATCCCCCCCGTACGCTAGGAGCTTCTCCAAGCTTGATGTCATCTGCAGACCTCACACATCTGTTCATTAATCTTCATTCCAATAGCTGTTAACTGGGCCAAGGCTGAACATCCTGAAATCGCTCCCACTATCACAAATAAAACCCTTCAGGATCTTTCAGACCGATTTCTAGTCTCTTTCTGATTGATTGTGTCTGAGGTGCTCTCCTTAGCTT
This sequence comes from Nestor notabilis, assembly GCF_000696875.1. Classification (NCBI taxonomy): domain Eukaryota; kingdom Metazoa; phylum Chordata; class Aves; order Psittaciformes; family Psittacidae; genus Nestor; species Nestor notabilis. Next base: position 45,667 of record NW_009925752.1, on the reverse strand, counting down.
ACATCCAAGACTGTCAAATGCATCCTTAGAGTCAAGAGCAGTGTAAGTGCTTCCCTTCTTTCCGAGGAATGGGAAGAACAAAAACTTCCTAAATTAATCTGGGGTGAGGATATCAGCACATTTACTGAAAGCTCTCTGCTTAGCCTGAAGAGTTGTGCAGAGCAGTGAAGTGCTGCGTGTAAGGGATTATGGCTCACGTATTTTGCAAGCATTTATTTTCCTTTTATAATTGGTTTTCACTGTTGGAATTTCGAAGCCCTTTGGCAATTCAGATTAGAGCAGGGGACTGCTGGGATAATACTTGGAAATGAAAAAACCCTCTGTCTTGATTTCTACTTACCAAGATTCTTTTCTTGGGTTTTGTTATGCTACTAAAATACCTCTCACAATGTGGTATATGCTTCATGTTTCCTCATAATAAAAAATGAATTTTACTTTTATTGACCTATTTTTTGATATATTGGTTGAGGCATGATCAGAATAGAGGCATCTTGTTTCATTTCCCTGTGATTCTGCTTATTTTCTAACAGACTTTAAATGCTGCCCTTCTACAGTCTCTAATGTAGAAAAAAATCAAGTATCTTTTCTTTAAAAGAGTGGACAAGGAAGGATTAGGGTTAATTACTAGTTATTATATTATAATAATTATAATTATTAATAAAGTTGTTGATAACTTGAAGCTGTTGTATCTTAAAAGTATCTGTGAGAAAACAAAGCTTCAAACATTATCAACTGTGGACTGTCATCTAATTGAAGACTGGGTGTTGTATTGTTTGTGTGCCTTGTTCTTCTGCTCAGATTTAGAATAAAAGCACTCTTTGCATTCAAGAGCACACATTAATACTCGTTTCTTACATCCTATGTGTCCTATTTCTAACAGAATTGGTTAGTATTGTGCTAAGGCATATTGTTATATTGCATTTATCATTCCCAGACAAGAAATGTTGGCCTAATCTGCTTGAAGTTACCCAAGTCTTGTGCAAGGGAATAGAATTCAACCCCTGATACGGGCCCAGGACAGAACTGTTTTACACGTGCTTTGTCCTACCAGCCCAGGATATGAACTTAGTTTAATAAGCTCAGCATTGAGCTGTAAATCAGCCTGATAAAGCCATAAAGAGTACGAGGGTTCGCACAGCAGCCCATCATCCAGGATTTTGCAGGCAAGCCTGGGAACCCAGCTTTCATTTTCCATTTGGCAGGGTGGTTCTCCCGACAGCCAGAGATGACTTTCCTCAGGCATATGTTTGACCTTTGTCGCTGTTACAAAAAATTTGACCTCCATCCAGCTAAAAATACTGGATGCCACTCATACCTTCCTGCTGGATTTCAAATGAGTTCAAGAGGGGGTTTGATGCAATACATACTGCTGTCAAGGAGTGGTTTTCTGGTAAGAAGGAGCTGTGACACTGGAAATAAACTTTTCTTCCCTCTTCAAATAAAAGGTGGAGGGGTTTTGTGAGTAGTTCATTCCTGGTTCTGGTGAAGAGAGAGATCTCAACTGCACTCCTTTGTGTTGGGCAGCCAGTAATGCTGCATGGAGCTGGTTTAAATGAAACTGGAACTTGCTTACATTTAATCCATGTATTCATTAGGGTTAATTCCTAGAAAAATTTGTGGTGTTGTGTGCTGACAGCTTCTTTTTGACAGGTGTTAAATGCTTTGCATGCAGGCCCGAGGGTGCTTGGCAGCTTAAAACATTTGGGTATTACACGTTTGCTCTCTCCAAATGGAATTTTCCATGCACAAGGAATATGCCCTGCATAATGTATCTTTCAGATCTTTCTGTGTTGTGTTGTTATCACAGCACTTCTTAAGAAACCTGGCCAGAGGGACAAAGACTTTAAGTTACTCAAAAGATACAGTGAACTGCATAAAATAATCTATGGGTAAAAATGCATCGAGATGACCAAGAATAGCTCGTTAGCATCCTATAGTACAGTTACGCTATACACAGAGTCTGATGAGCTTGCCAAGTGCAGTAATGTGTAAGAACTAGATGCATTTGGCTTGATAAGTGTGTCACATCTTACTAACAATATGGTTTTGTATTTTTCCTCAGGCACAAAGATGTCATCGTCAGCCAAGGTAAATACAAACACTCCTTTCTAAATACTAGCTCAAGTCGAATTGCTTTGCTTTTGACTGAAATGGGAACGAATACTTATGAAACAGGGATAGAGAGCTAAGATAGCATTCATACTTACTGCAAGAATTCCTCTGGCCAAATATTACTCAAGACCTGTATAAGGATCTTTGAAATGATGGAGAAGTGCCTCATCACATTGGAGCTTTAGGAAAGATGGGTGGGGGGAGGATTTCTTTTACTTCTGTGAAACAAGAATAACCCTTTTCCTTTCTCTGCGTGCATGTGCATAGAGATTCTGAAAGCAGAAATGTAACGTTTTGACCTATGTGCCAGTCTTCATCCAAGCTGAATGAGTGAGACTTTAGAAATAGTTTTAAGATATTTTATTTCTGTCCCATAACCAGCAAAAATGTCAACTCGTGAAAAAAACAGCCAAGGTAAGAACTAAGCTATGCCTCTGGTTGCTTCCTAACTGAGCACTCGCGCAGGTCTTTTACTTGGCTTTTCACCGTCGCAGAGCATCAGTGCATGATCTCTTCAAAACTTTAAGCATTGGAATAAATATTTCAACTTTCTTACTATGGAAGCATATATACATATGTACGTTGCATACGTGGGGATTATTTGGGGGTAGTCTAAATTACTACACACATCATATCCTCAGAGAGGAACGTGTGTTCAGTTAAGGTTCTAGAATTCCTGCATTGTTGCCTGAGATACCAGACCATGAAGAACTGCCAACTAAAAGATTTGTTTTATCTCAGCTTTCTGCCTTGCCAATATTACAACATATACACACTGATTGGACATGAACAGAGACTGAAAGCTTTAATATAGGCTCCTCAAATGAAAAATGAGTCTCTTGTAAAGTGTATGTGTTTGACCGATGAATCTTGCATTCTGTGACTACCTGCTGCTGCTGGCTTGTTCAGACAGGAAAAGGAGCTGTCTATGAACGTGGTGGGACATGACAAAAGAAATCCACTTCTTGTGTTGCAAAAGTACTCTGCTTTGATGTCCTGCACACTGTACTGGAGCATGCAGTTTCAAAACTAAAGCATGTAAGCCACGTGCATGCTCTACACAACATAGATCTATGTACAGAGATTCTGCCTCATGCTTTCTTGCTGCTCATTAACCAATCTGTAGTCTCCAAATCCTGTGCTGTAAGCAAGATGACATTATACACAGTTTGATTACTTTGGGTCTCCTCTGGATTTTCTTTCTAAAAGAAAAAAAACACTAAATTTTTTTGGAAGTCAATATATAAATTGTTGTAGTGAAAGCAAAATCAGCATGAATTCAATTGGTGTCATCTTTTCTAATTCATAGATTCAATTACAGATTTAAAAACACTCTAAATTGATGACTACCAAAAGCATCCTTCAAAGACTAGAGGGGTGAAAGAGGATGCATGAGCATCAGGTACAGAGAAGAAATGTTTCTTTTTGCCAGGTTGCTTAACACCAGTGGTGGAACAGTACATATGTGCAGCAGTGCTTCCTGTAAAAAGCAAACTAATGACTTAGTGTCCAGCTGCAATTTAGCTTTGCAAGAATTAAATAAAACCTCTTTCTACCAAACACAGCTTTTCACAAAGTCAAGCTGCATACAGCTAAATTCCTTCAGTACTAATTCTTGCCAGTGTGCTTCTACAATTGTCCGTGTTCTGCCCAGAATGGGCCATCCTTCAGTTCTCTCATGCTGATACCTGTAACTTGCGTGGCCTTCATGTATACGTACCCTGCTGCCTGTTGTGTTACTCTGCAGATGTGGGCTTTCACAGACCAGCAAATGGGTACCCACCATGTGGGTTCTGAGCCCAACTGGAATGAAAGAGAAGTGGGATGCAGACAGCAGTAGCTCCAAGTGCATGGGAGCTGGAGAAGAGAGTCTTGTCATGGAAAATACGTTTACTAACATTTGAAACACGCATAGTGGCAAAACGCTGTTCTACCTTTGACATGGGTGTAGTTGCAATTAACAGGATTCAGCCTCCAAAGATTATGGTTTTATATGGACCAAGGAGTGTATTTTTGACAGCTTTGAGTGTTTGTGTGTGTGTGTGTGTGTGTAAGGCTGTGTTAGCTTTTGTGTTGTATTTACTGCCACAGGAGTAACCACCTCTTAGTTACTGTCGTTTCATAGGGTCCTCCCATCCTTTCCAGTATGAAACACTGCAACACTCAGCCAATTCTCTTGTAGTGCAAACTGTTAAGCTTCAAAGAAAATCTACCTAAAAACACTTCAGTGTCTTTACACACACATAAAATAAGCTTGGAAATGCAGTGAACTTGGAAATTATCATAGCAGAAGGTGTTTGCATGGGATAATAGAATAGAAGATACAATTCTATGCAGCTTCCAACATCCTGGAATCAATTTGTTTTGATTCAGCTATTAAACTGCTTTGAAACGTGTTGGTATAATGGAGTACCACAAAATACAGAGAAACATGGTTTTGCACATTTAGTTCTTGGAATCTTATTTATTCTAGCAGCAGAAGTTACTGCAGTATTACCTGTATTGTGTCCATCTGTTCACATTCATTGTGATTTGTGCTGCTAGTACATATTGGCTGTGAAAGTGAAAGACTTGAGGAGCAAGTGAGAATCTTAGATGAGCTTCAGTAGTGAAAGGCATTGGCTTCAATGTCTGAATTGACTTTGGTATGGAGTCTTCCAGAGAGGGGGCTCCAAGCATTGCATGTAAATTGCAGAATGGGTTGGGTTGGAAAGGACCTTAAAGCTCATCCAGTTCCACCCCCTGCCACGGGCAGGGACACCTTCCACTAGAGCAGGTTGCTCCAAGCCCCTGTGTCCAACCTGGCCTTGACACTGCCAGGGATGGGGCAGCAAGACCTGGGCAGTTCTGTCCTCCCACAGCAGCATGGGGAGCCGAGCCCTCAGCTGCTTTTGGGCAGTCACTTGGTGTTCCTGTGGTTAGCACCATGCATGGTACCACTGTTCATCACTTACCTTCTATCTCGCTACCCAGTTTTGTTCTCTTAGAGCCTTTGTCTCTCCCAACTGGGTAGAATTGCATCTCTTGCACATGAAGGTTAGTCCTTAACTTTATGCATCTGGGTGTGTGCTGAAGCAGAGGTAGTACAGCCAGGAACACTTTGATGATGCCGATCCAATGAGGGAACTATTCTATGTACTTCCATACCTTTGCTGAAGTGATTTTTTTCAAGTTTAAGTTTTTGAGCTTATTTTCAAACATCTGTTTATTTATCCTTGTAAACCAGGACAACATTTTATAATCAAATCAAGTCTTAAAGAGGTGTTAAAATTCCCATGAAAACCCAGTCAAGCTGTGGGTGAAATGAGCAGGTGCTTACTACAGCCTTACAAGGACACTAGTTAAGATTATTGCTTTCAATTCTTTACCAGCAGGTGTTTAGAATTGCCTTTAAAAGCCATCTTACTTTTCACTTTAGCAGAGACACAAGACATGGCTTATTTTAAAATACAAAGAATAAAAAAATACAAAAGAATAAAATATAAAGATAAAAGGTAAATATAAAAAGGTATAAAAAGTAATAATAAATACAAAGATAAAAGGTAATTTTTTTTTCACTGAGATCCCATGTTGGAGTTTGGTTTTCAGTGATAGCGGCCCCATATATGAATCACTTGTTGCTTATTATAAAGCAATAAGAGTCACTTAGCTGGTTTGGGCTGGCAATAAAAACCATATGTGAGAGAGTAAATGAAAACCATTCATTGCATTCCTAAGTTTTTCTTTTTAAATGGTGCTTTATTAGTTTCCAGTACTTTTTCTTCTGTGCTAGGGTTGTAGCTTCACAGAACAGGTCAATAGTGAAGCATGAATGTGTCATGTCCACTGAGAGTGCAACATGCAGTAACTGCTCTCGGGTCAGGTTTTGCTTTAGACACAGATTTTCTGTCAACTGCTTACTGAAGGTGCTCATATACCTGAGGTCAAATGGAGACATGGTCTGTGGCCCAGAGGAGACCATGAGGATGATCAGGGGCTGGAGCACCTCCTGTATGAAGACAGGCTGAGAACACTGGGGCTGTTCAGCCTGGAGAAGAGAAGCTGCGTGGAGACCTCAGAGCAGCTTCCAGTGTCTGAAGGGGGCTACAAGGATGCTTCAGAGGGACTCTGCATCAGGGACTGGAGCGACAGGACAAGGGGTGATGGGTTCAAACTGAACCAGGGGAAGTTCAGGTTAGAGCTAAGGCAGAAGCTCTTCCCTGTGAGGGTGCTGAGGCGCTGGCACAGGGCACCCAGAGGAGCTGTGGCTGCCCCATCCCTGGCAGTGTTCAAGGCCAGGTTGGACACAGGGGCTTGGAGCAACCTGCTCTAGTGTGAGGTGTCCCTGCCCGTGGCAGGGGTTGGAACTGGATGAGCTTAAGGTCCTTTCCAACCCAAACAATTCCGTGGTTCTATGATTATTATTGGGCTGCTTGCGCACAGAATGGTTTGGGCATATGGTTTCTAATAACATGCACTGTGCCAATGGTAACTGTTAATACCTAGATTCTTAATATCACTTGATGCATGCAGAAACAGAGGTTTAACTGTGATTTACTTATTATATAAAATTAATAACCAAAGGTCTATTAAGAAATCACAAGGCAAAGCTGTAAAATCATTCCAGCTCTCTCATCTAATCTGCTTTTCTTTGACTGTTTGGTTTACATTGCACAGCTCTCAATTGCAACATTGCATGTCCGCTTGTGCAGCTCAGCAAGCACTGACACAGAGCTCAGGGTGAGACATGGCCAACCTACAGCTGTATTTTCATTCCACTGTAACTTAAAATGTAATGGTCTGGGCATGGTGGCTGAATTTGGTTGTGTTCATCTCTGCTGCTAGCACTTGTTTAAATTAGAAACAGGCTTCTAAGCCTTTGTCCCTCAGGTTCGTGGTCCTACAGAGTTCTTGGACACAGGCCTGAAAGCAGAAAGCTTGTGGGAAAGAAGCTATTTGTAGTATTAAAAAGCATAACTTCACTGGTCAAGCAACTGGAAGGTGGAGACAGATTAATAAATGTACTCTGGATGTGGTAGTTCATTGTATATTAGTAGTGAGTTCTGCTTGGCCAAACTAGCTAGAGTCTTTAGGGGTTTTTCAGTTGCTTGTAGTTCACTTTAAGGGTAAGATTCAGATGGTAAACACAAGTAGAACTGAGGTGAGGGTTTGATGCATCAGTCCATGTTGCTCTTTCAAACTAGATGAGGGAGTCCTATTGAAAAATAGTCACTAATAATTTGCAATGGAAGATTATTGTAACGATGCCTTAAGAATTTAACATTTAACTATGTAGAAAACAGATAATTTGGATACTTATTCACTATTATCTACTCTGAGAGAGTTAGCTAAAGAGCAGTTAATTACAGCACAGATCTCAGGGTCTGTCTAAATAATGAGGAATAGTGTGATATAAAATACATTCTCCTAGTATTCCGTCCAGTTTTGTTGAAGAAATCAGTAGGGTGAGGCTTATCACATCCTGCTGGAAACTGCTGTGTCTTCCTTGGCAATTCCATTTGGAGGCATGACTTTTTGGAAACCAGGAGGATTTTGGTTTCGTTGTATCCTGCCTTCACATTCCTGAAGGATCTGAACAGTAGCTTTTATGTCTCCTGCATTGCTCTTCTCTGTAGATACTTGTGAGTTCATCCACAAAGACTTCTTTGATCTTTTTTTTTTCCCTCCTTTCAGTTCCTATTTTTTTTGTTGTTTTCATCTGGAAACCTTCCATATTCCCTTAAGAACCTGATTCACAGAAAGTAATAAATGGCTTAAGTGTCATTGCATGAGTCTTTCTGTGCTGCCTTCATGGAAGCGCTGATTTCAGCTTTTCAGATGGTTTGACACTGCCATAGCTTTGCTGTCTGTTACCACCCGCAGTGGTTTTCAATGGTCCTACCTTCCAGCTTGCTTTCCCTGAATTGCTGGGTTTGAAACTCTCTTCCAGGAGTGAATTAATGTGCATTGATGCATTGTTTGAAGGTAAATTTTACTGATACCTTTGTGATGCTTTTTCTGGTTTTGTGGCTTGTTCATTTTTCCCCTTGTATGAGGCCCCATTAAAAGCTTACTTATTTTAATGGGAATCTCCTTTTGATGGGGGCTTTGCCACTGTTTATGGGTTGTCTACAAGGTTTCATTTGCCTCCAGTTTTAGTCCTGGTCTCTTGGTATTGCTTTAGCAAATTTCTTTCCATGCAAGATAAGTATGCTGGGTTACAGTGACTGTCAGTGAAGAAGATGCACTTGTTTCCTTGTGGATCAGGCAGGCTTCTAGGGCTCCCTCTCAGTATCAGCACCTTGTTTTACTGACATCTTTATTCCTCTCTTCTCTAGCAGACTATGAACTTTCCAAGAACCCACAGTAGATACTCCGGTTGCTAACATCTGCCTCCAGCCTCTTGGGATCTATTTGGCCTCATGTTTACACTAATGAACTTAACACAGGAAAGTAGGAGCACTGATGTAATTTCACTGATTACATGAAGCTGAGAGACCCAACCGATGCAGTGGAAGCTGAGGTTTTAATACAGTAAACCTGAGATGTTCCTGGGGCCTGGAGTAGTATAAGCCAAAATTAAATCAAAGTGAAAGATCACACATGCAGGAGATACTAGCAGCGTTTGAGCTATAAACAGGTTGTCTACCAGAATTAAATGGTAGAGGAAAAGGGCTCTAACATGCTTGTTAATCACACTAAGATTGAACCATTCACTCACTCTCAAAACACAGGGCAACCCTAGGATGTATCAGGAGGAATTATAATGGAGATATGCAGCCTTATGGAAAACGTTAGTGAATTAAAACCCTGGTAGGTTCTCTGTAACACTGTGCAGTTAGAGCCACCCACAACCATAAAAGGTGAATTTTGTAGTGGTGTGGTGACAGACTGGAACCTTACCATGCAAAAAGAGAGTTAACTAGCTGGATGGTTTTCTTTTTGCAGACTGAAGGCCGGGAGGAAGAAGGGCACAATTGCTTTTCTCATGCTCACCCGTTGCACTTTCAGGCTGCAGATGGGCAGAGGTGTGCTGAAGTTAACAGCCATGCTGTCACATGCATGAAGAATAGACAGTTTGGCCATGCTTTATTGTTGCCTGGAAGTAGAGAGGTTCCTACCTATTAGGAGAAGGAGGTGTTTGGATGATATTCTGAAAGCAGCAGAGTGTGTTTGTGTGTATCTCAACAGTAGCCCAGTCTCTGCTGCCCAAAGTGAGTGCTGTAGTACCCTGATCAGAACAGAAAGCAGAGTTTCACTGGGGACCATGTGTGCATCTGTGAGGCTGGGCTCAGCTGTGATGTTCCTCCATGACATGGGATTGCAGAGCCTGGTGACTGATCAGTGCTCACATCCATCTGTAGGTGGGCCCTCGCCAAGTCAATGGGCTCTTTGTGTCACACTTCCTTAGCAATGTTTTATGTCCCTTCAGCTGACTGGGGCCAAGGCACAGTAAGATGAAGTGTTTCTGCTTTTTTGGAGCTGATTTAATAATTACCCCAGACCTCTGAGGATCCCACAGAGAGCTGAGACCTGCATGGAGTTTGCTTGGGTCCAAAACAGCCAGAGGGCTCCCATGTGAGGCAAATAAGCCTGAGCCAATCCTGGGAGTAAAACTTGGAATTGCTGGTCCTGCATCCCCTGGCACTTGTGCAAAGAAACTGTTGAGGCTCCAGAGGTGCGTTATTGTGGAGCCAAGCAGAGCTTGGCAAGAGCTGTGAATCTGAGCTGAAAGCTGCAGAAAAGCAGTTACAGCTGCTCCTGGTGAAGAGCCGGCCCCTGAAGACATAGTGCTGCATCTGCTTGATGCTGCCTTTTGTAGCATCCCTGGGCCTGGGCTAATCCTTCTTGTGTGGCATGGATAATCCACAGGGCCTGGGTGTGCCATCTCCAGAGCTTGAACTGTGTTTTCAGGTTGGCTTGATTCATTTTGGAAAGGATTTATAGGATGCCTGAAGCTGCAGATTAACTTAGCAAGTGCTGAAGTCCATTCAGGTGTGCCCTCCTGCCCTTCTCTTCCCCTGCCTCCCCTCAGGACTCCTGCAGAGTGGCTAGTGGGGGTTGAGCATCTTTTTGTATGGGGTAGAGAAGTTCTGCTTTTGTACCTACTGTTCTCAGGCTGATAGATACCAGTGGTGTTGAAGATTTTGCTTTGTTGTTTCCTTACACACACTCTCCTGACCTTATATCCTCAATACCCCCTTACCAGCACATCTGTTATGAGATGACCAAGGCTCTTTTCTTCTAAAAGATCAAGTGAGGGGGGAAGAAAACATCTTGACATATTGCTTTGTACCTGGAAATAGTGAGAATCATAGAATCACAGAATGGTTTGGGTTGGAAAGGACCCTAAGATCATCCAGTCCCAACCCCATGCCATGGGCAGCGATCCCTCACACTAGACCATGTGTGAGGATGACCAAGGTCCATCCAACTTGGTCTTGAACACTGAAGTCCAGGAAATGCAAGAAGGAAGCAGTCTCATGCTTCTGAGCATTCAGTTGAGCCAGTATGCCCTGAAAGAGTTAAATCACTGCTTTTCTTAACTTGCAAATACAAGACTTTGGCTTCAGGCAATTAGTTGCTGTTTGAGAATGGTTTTGTTGATATGGTGCCATCCTCTCTAGTATTTCAAAAGACTTTTACATTAATATTATATCTGCCCTACAGGTTCATGTGATGAAAGGAAATTTAGAGTCAGACAGAAATCTTTCAGTAGGTTGTCTCTTCTTTAATCCTTCCTCTGTAAGGAGAGGCTTAATCAAGTTATGCCTAGCCTATATCTCTCTAACAAGTGTGTTAAATGTGTATCTTCAAAGGTAATCTTCAATAACATGCAGCTAGCTAATAAAAGCAAAGAAAACAGGGAAAGTTCCAGGAACTAATTTGTATCTGAATGCCCTGCAGACAGTCTTTTCCCTTGAGCTCCAGGAGAGCCTCATCTCTTCTGGCCAAAGACCTGACTGAATTCCCCTTGGACTCTGCATCTCTCTCTCATCTGCAGAGTCCAGTGGGTGCCTCCATCCATAGGGATTTCAGTTGCAGCTTGTCTCCACTAAGCACTGCTGAGAAATTGGATCCTAACTTTGTGGTATCAGTTTGCACTGATCTTGTGGAACCAGAAGTGCCAAGCTCAGTATTAAATCAGGGATTTGACTTGCACAAAAGAATGGTCTTTACTAAATACCCTCAGGCTGCGCTGTGCCTTAATTTGTAGGAGTGCAAGTGCCAGATTTTAGTAGGAAGGTCATTATTAATACTTTACTCTTGGGTTTGGCCAGTGTTGTTTCATCTCTGTAAAATACGTACTATTGAAAATGAGACATGTTACCAGCCTGTAGTAATTATCTACACATTGGTGTCAAAGTAGTGACAAGACCAATCTTTAGCATGCAGTGAAGCAATGCACCTTTGGTTAAAAAACCCCTCAAAATTAGTTACTGGGAAGTGATTTTCTTTGTTCTTTGATACTTGATTTGAGGACACGTTTTCCACTGTTGTCAGTGGATCGACTCCCAGGGTTCTCACTAAAAGGAACTGGATTTGTTCTTAAAAAGCAGTGGGATGACTGTTTCCATCTCCTCTAATTGAGCACTGTAAAAAACATGCATAAAGGTTTTTCCTTATTTAGAAGACTAATACAATGATAGATGAGCCATTTAAGTCCAGTATCAGAGGAAGAAATACTGAGGAGATACCATATATTTACAGGGAAGTCTGTTCGTGTTTGTCTTTTGAGAGAAATACAAAAGTGATTGAATTTTATGGCTCGGTATTGGTTGTATCAAATGTGATTAGAGATGTCTTAATACTGTATTGCTGCTTCACAGGTGCTGTTCTACTCTAGTTCTGCTCAACTGTTCACATTGTGGTTTGAAACTCTTGAGTTCCCTGTCTTCTGTGATTTTTCCAATTCCTACCCATAAAAACATTGGAATTCCAGGTTCAAAGCAGAACAGGATATTACTTTGTGTTTGTGCTATTGGTTACTTTAACAGTGGATACTCATTATGAAAGAAGTTGAAGACTGATAAAAAGTTACAGCTTCACTGAAGTAAAATGAGTTAAACACTGGGGTCTTGGTCATCAGTGCCTTTCAAAATGAACCTCCTGTGTCAGCAGTGTTGGAGGCTGGCATTAATCCTGGTGGAATTGAGGCCTGGTTTAACCTCAGTGCTGGTTTTGCTGGGTGGGTAGGGCATAAAGGCTTTTAAAAGTCTCTGAGAGCTTTTCTGGTCTTCTGAGGTTAGAAGATGTTTATTGTCATAGTGTGGGGAGTTCTGTATGGCACCTAATACACCAGTTGTAATCATATATTCCTTAAATCCACATCATTTACCTTCCAGCAGCTAGCTGGTGTGTTTGTCCAAGCCACTCTGCTACTCTATAATTAGTTTATTCTAGTGGAAAATAATCTCATGTTCCTTCAAAAGGAACTCCCAAAGGCTTGTGAAGTGCTCAGGTGCTCCAGCAGAGAGATGTATGTATTTTGTCACAGCTACAGGAAGTGTTATAATGACAGTGTTAGAATATATATAACAGTGTTAGAATGACAGTGTTGGAGTCTTTATAAGGAGCTGTTGCTTCCTTCCATTCTTTAGGATATGATGCAAGATGCAGTAGTATGCAGTGAATGATTTCAGTGGATTAATAATTAATATTTACTTTGTGATGGTACATAACTCCAGATGATACTCCTTCATCAAAGCTTTGGACACTTTCTCCTGCAGTATCATTGTCTCTCAGGTTGGCTGCTATGGTTTGGGTAGGTGTGTAAAGGAACCAGTTTGATGAGTGGAGTGTTGAGAGGGTCATACTCTACCTGCTGGCCATTAGGTACAAGTGGGGTCTGCAGGGGTCTGTCCTGGCCCTGTCCTGTTTCATATCTTCAGCAATACATGGAGCAGGCAGCACAGAGCACACCCAAGTGTGCAGATAACAGCAGCTCATATGGTGGAGCTGCCAACCAGGGGTACCTGGGCAGGCTGGAGGGACGGGTCTGCAGGAACCTCACAGAATTGAGCAGGGACAAATGCCAAGGAAGGAATTGGCCCTCGGGGATACAGGCTGAGGACAGAGGGGCTGCTCTGTGGGAAAGGCCCTGGGCGTGCTGGCAGGTGCCAAGAGAGGTTGTGCCATCTCCATCATTGGAGGTTTTCCAGGCTGGACTATGCAAAACCCTGAGCAACCCTCATCTGACCTCATGGCTGAGGCTGCTTTGAGCCAGAGGTTGGACTTAGAGACTTCCTGAGGCCCCCTTCAACCTGAAATACATTAGCCTGTGATTCTGTGACTACTTAATTCCATTTCGGATTTGAATCTGAGATTTGCCTTTACAATTGAATTTGCATGTCTAAAACGTTACATGCTGAGTCTGTTCTATCTAAACCCCAACTAACGCTTCCTGTGCATGTGTGTGTTCAGTGTTCTGGGTTGTTTTCTTTGCCAAAGAAAATGGGTCCTTTCCCAAGCTCGCCTTTCAAAAGCAGTTGTTCTGTCACAAGTGTTATTTGCAGCTCCGTGCTTATACCTTTCGTGCTTACTTCTTGTGTAAACTTGCCACACGATTAATCCTCTTCTTTGTTTCTACAGAGGGAGAATATATCAAGATGTTCATGCGAGGTCGACCAATCACAATGTTCATTCCTTCAGATGTAGAAAACTATGATGATATTAGGACAGAGCTGCCTCCTGAGAAGTTAAAACTGGAGTGGGTGTATCCTTGACATCAGGAACTACTTGCTGGTCCCTTTTTGTCTTGCCTTCCCCCCCTCCCCTTTTAGAATCTGGTCTTGTGTTTAGAGGTAAAAATTACTTAAGAGCAGGGAAGAAGAGTTCTATGTAATACAGCAATTGAAATGGTTTGTAGCTGCAGTTGAAATGAGTTTAAGCTGCAAAATAGGTACGCACAGGAAAGCCATACTTTGTTTTGCTGTTTAAACTAGTTGCAGTTAAGTTTTAGTGTGAAAGAAAGTGTCTTTGGAAGCACATAGAGTTTCAGAAATGTCCCCCTCTGCTATATTAATGGAGGCTTTGCTTTCAAGAACTTGTTTTCAGTTTCTGTTCTTTTTGAGGGGGTTTTAGAGCTACAGAAGATGTTGAATTTCTCATTGTCCTTACCTATGGAGCAAGGATTGAAGAAGCAACCATCCTTTGCACTGCCTCTTTGTTTCAGCTCCAAAGTGAAGGGGTTAATAATGTCTTGGAGACTAGTTTACATTAAACACACTAAATAAATCTATCATTTGAAGAATGGAGTTGGTGCGTGGTTAGTGACAATTCCCCAGGCTTAGTAGATGGGACATTAAGTTCATTATAAGAGATGTGCTTTTGCACACATTTGGGTCTTCCTGACCACCCCCATCTCTGCACATTCTTCCAGTAAGATATGATTGTGTAAGCTTCTCAGTACTTCAGTAAAATAACATGTCGAAGCAGCACCTGAGTTCATGGAATAATCTCAAGTTTGATCCCTCTGTGTTGCTGAAGGCAGGAAGATTTTTAGGAATGTTGATGATACACTGCTATATGCCAGGATGTGTACAGACAGAGGCTGCCCGTGCCTCTCTCAGCACACTTGTTACTCACTAAGGCATACAGGTATTTCAAGCCACCCCTTGTTACTCACTTCAGGAAAGAAGATTCCTCTATTATTTTTTCCTGCTTTTATTAACTAATGGATGCTTGAAAAATAATGTTGGGTATTTGGTTCTGAGGAGCAGCTGTGGAGCTCATGTCCTCTGAACTTTTCAGTGAGGCTGTGGAAGCTTAGCCCATAAAGGAGGAAAGGTTTGGATTCAAAGTCTGACTGGAAGGAATATGGAGCTCTTATTCCTACTGTGCGAAGCTCTGATGCCCATCTTTCCTCCTGTCACAGCTCTTGGGTGCTGATGCTGGCATTCATGTGACTGAGGATGGGTTGGATCAATCACTGATCTGGTGAAATGGAACCTTGTTTTGCAGTTAAATTTCAGCAGAATCAACCCATAGATTTGCTTTGCTCCACAAACATACAAGAGCTAGAACTGGCAAACTGGATGCAGATCAGATCTACTTTTTCAGCACTAGGGAGCAGTTTGGACTGATGAAAACTGATCATAAAATCACACCCGCAGATAAGTAGGTGCAAATCCCAGTGTGGACACACTTATTAAACCAGTTTTCTGTTGGAGGCTAATTAAAGTGAAATAAATCTATTCTAAATAGACTGTCCATATGCTTTTGGAATCTCTTTAAGGAAATAGCATCCTAAATCAGACCAGTATATTTATAAGTGTAGGGTATCTTTTGGGTATGATGGTGAAGAAAACAATAGGGAAAAGGCAGTAAAATTTAGGAGGGTTTAGTATTGATCTCTCTGAAGTTGCACAAAATCACTTTTCAGTTTTGGAGACAGGAAGATACAGCCGCATCAGATCTTGTTCTGCATGCACAGGGTTAGCAAAGCAGGTTGTTCCTTTACACACTACTAAAAACAAGCTCCTAGAAAATGCAGCCACTCTTTGGCATTTGTTACGTAGTGGGGGAAAGGAAAGGAATGGACTGAGAACATGTAACCTATTTTTTGTAGTCTTGTGGATGCCAGAGCTCAGTGGTGGGTGGTTTTTAGCCTTAACTTTGCATGGGGGACTTCTGCTGTGGAAAGGCATGTTTGCATAAATCATTAATACTTTTCTAGGATGCATGTTCAAAGATGTCAATCTTACTAAATCCTTATCAATACAGTCCCTATTGTACACAGGAGTTTAACAAGATCTGCCTTTCTCCTCTGAGAAGGGATTTAGGATAGTATTCTTCATGCTTCTGGATAGACAAAAGATGTTCACTGGTTTGCAGCCCATTGTTTTTGGAAGGTCAGTAGTGTGCTTGGTTTGGTTTTTAATAAAAGGCCATTCTGGAGTTTCTTTTTGTTCCATCAGTGTTTGAAAGAAGAAGAAACAGGAAAATTTAGTGGGAACGGAAACAGGGATGGAGGAGAAACAGAGACATCCTTTCTTTTTTCTTGCCTGTAGCATTGTGTTGTATCAGCATTCCTCTCAATACCATTTGCTGAGCAAGGGAATAACCTCTGCTTCAGAGGAGCTGTTTTGTTCTAAACCAAACAGAAGACAGCAAGATAGAAATCTGTTTGGTTTTCCATACTCTGCAGAGATTTAATAGACAACTGAATGCAGTGTCCCCTTTGAACTGTTGTTTACTTACAGCATGTGTTTAATTTTGCACGTATGCCTGTGGTATAGCAGTCCTGTGGCTCAGTGGGACTGCAGAAGAGGGAAGGTAGTGTGGTGGGACGTTCGGGGGCTGTGGGGTGCCCAGGAAGGGCTGTGGTGGTATATTTGGTAGTACTTTTCCAGGAAAAACAGAGGTCCAGCTATCAGCGTAGATGATGGCAGTTGAGATACTCCCAAATTGGACTACTGCGTCTGCTCTTCTGTATGGGAAAGGGCCAGCCTCATCCATCCTGCTTTCCCTGTGTGAGTCTCTGACTTCCTTTTATTTACCTGGTTAATGAGGAACTCAGGCTGGAATCCTTTAGCTTAAGTTGCTGAATGTATGTCCTATATTTTCCTTGCTGTTGCAGGTGTATTACTTGGCGTGGAAGTGGGGAGTTCTCTGAAGTGCAGGACATAACAGGAAAATGATCTTTTCTGAGGCTACAGAGCAACTGTTAAAATTGTGAGCTATTAAGTTAGTTGCAGCTGGTGACCCTGGGAACTGAAGTACAGTCAGCCAGCCACATCAACAGGCTAGCTGAAGAACATTCTTCTGCTTTCAAAGAAATAATGACTTGTAATAACTTTTGATCAGTGCTAACCAAGGCTGGTTCTCTGGGTAAAACCTCTGAATGTCGTTAGCAGCAGGTTTCCTACCACAGTCATCCCTTTCATATAGTTTTGGTAGATTGAACTAGAGCATTTTTCACTGTGTTGGTGCCTTTTGAGTTTTGTTTGCTTTAAAAACACCCTAAAACAGTGCAAAGAAATGCTGCCTGAACTTGGCAGCCGCTGGGCAGAAGCTTGCCTTTGTCTGAAGGACACTGGGAATGTTCATGCACTTCTTTTAAGAGGCCAGAGGAAAGGAATACTCTGGTGCTCAGGGCGAAGACGCACAGCTCTCTTGCTGTAAGAAATGTTAAACCAGAACAGTGGGTCCTGCTGTTACCTAATGAAATGTCACATGAAGGTTGTCATACGATGCCAACACTGTATTTGTTCTACTTCAGCATATATTTTACTTCTTACATCACTGAGCATCACTTTTTAAGGGATTTGGTTTCCTGAACTCCAGTTGTATGGGCTTGGGTTTGGTTTTTAACATTGTGTTCCTGAAATCGTGCGGGACTTCCAGAGGGAAAACATTAAATGCATTTGGTGACATGAGAGCTCCCAGGGAGGCCTTTGAGGGGAAAGCTGTGGTTTGGTTTTGGTTTTATTTTCCTGCTGTACAGGGATTGTGAAAACCTTGACTTGAAAAAAAATACATGTATAGATATGGGTATCGTGGAAGAGACTGTCGAGCCAACGTTTACCTCCTCCCTACCGGAGAAATCGTGTATTTCATAGCATCAGCAGTGGTACTATTTAACTACGAGGAGAGAACTCAGCGACACTACTTGGGTCACACAGACTGTGTTAAATGGTTAGTATAGAACACTTGCATGTAAGTATGTGTGTAATAATGCAGAAATGTATTGGTTTTATTCTCTCCTACTGTCTGTATGAGCTCAGTGTCATCATAATTGTAGTTATTTTCTGTTCCATCAGTCCCAGTAGATTTCACTTTAGTAAGCACTGCACAAATGAATGGTGCTAGAGCAGGCCATGCTAGCTTAGGATTTCTGGCTTGAATGTAAACCAGCAGGCTATTTAGACAATGTAAGAGTGCCAGATTAAAGACCTTTGAGTTAAATTACTCTAAAGAAATATCCCAGAAATGAACAATTGTCAGCCTAATTCCGAAGCAGTGATTTACCAGCAATATGGCAAAAGTGTAGCCTTAAAGATGAGAAAACCGAAGGGAAAACTGAGCATTAATTTTCTCCTTTTTTAATAGCTGCCCCATCCAAGTATTAAGAGCATCTGGGAAATCAGAAAGATGTTTGTAAAACAAGACAGAGAAGCAGGGAAATTGAAGGTGATGTTATTGTGGGGGCAGTTGTTGACTTGATTTAGTCTGAAGAGCAGAGCACGTAATGCAGTGGTGAATATAAGCTCCCTATGTACCTCAATGGAGAAGGGTTGCCATCTAAACTTCTCCTGGCTGTGCTTTGATGACTGCAATTACTTCCTGTGGGAGGAATGCTGTCAGTCTTGTGTTCTGCACTTCCATTCAGAAAGCTGTTCTGACTTGTAAATGGTTTTTGTGTCCAGCATTCTGACCTCTTCAGGCTTTCCCCTGCTCCCCGTTCCTGTTTCAATGGCTTTCCTCACCTCTGTAATTTCATAGAGAAAGCACATAAGAAGGTCAGTCAGAAAATGGCTAGGACTAAGAGGATGTGTATTGCAAAATCAGGTTTTTCACATCAGTTCCAAAGCAAAATGTGGTAAGCAAAAGCAGATTTTTTTACTTGCATTTGTAGTGCACCACACGGGAGAACTCAGTTAGTACAACTGCATCAGTAAGTCATTGCAAGTGGCAGTAATTCCTCACCCCTGGGTTCACAAGCCCTCAGCCACCTTTTCAGCTCTTTTTTTTCCCCCAGGTTCGTGCTGTCTGTAGGTTTAGGCATAAACTATGCTGTAGTGCTTATAAATGTGAAACAGAACTCCATGTAGGAAGTTCATCATGACTCAATGTATATCTTGTTACAAGTGGTTTCCCAGTATTGTGCAAACCTGAGATGTGTCAGAGCACATGTGGAGGTGGCTCTTCTGGCGTTCCTGGTTGTGTGCCAGCAACCATTGCAAGAGCCTGATCCCTACAGTGTGTAATTAAATAGCCTGATGGAAACCATTCAGGCTGCCTCATTGAAAATGGGCTTTAGGATCATTAAGTGTCTTCATGGGCTTCTGTTGAGAAAGAAAACTTTACAAAAAACCTCTCAGTTTTGAAGACCTCTGACAGCAAAAGCAAGTCATATTTCTGTCTGTCTTAGTCTTGCAGTTCATCCAGACAAAATTAGAATTGCAACAGGACAGTTAGCTGGAGTGGATAAAGATGGAAGGGTAAGTAATAGAGCTGTTGAGCAGTAGTATCTTGTTTTGAACATCAGGAAAAAGCGTGTTTTGGTTTTTATAATCTCCTTATCACCTTCTGTTTGCAGTTGAGTTTGTGCACTGCACTTCCTGAGCTATGTTGCTGTTTCTAAGGTGACAGCCTGTATGTCTAGCAAAGGACAGTTACAGCTCAGCACTCAGCCAAAAAGAGCAGAAGCTCAGAAAGTCCTTTACCTGTGCCACAGGCAACTCAATTGTAATTTGCAAGCAAACATGGCACTTGTAATTGGTTTCTAAAGCCACATGACTTCTGTCACGTTTCTCTCAATAAGTCTTACCCCAGAGGAGAACACGTCCCCAGTTCTGTGGGTCACTCTTAAGGCTTCATGGAAGAGGAAACCAACTTTGAGAATTCATGGAAGGTGTGTCAAGCCTTCCTGCAAACTTGTCCATTGGAGAGCAAGTGCATTTAAATGCTCTTGTCTCTGGGTCTTGGCAAACTCTGTCACAACTGGAATAATTGGATGATCTTCATGAAGTTACAGACAGGGGGGAAAAAAGGGGGTGGGGAATCAAAAGAAGACAGATCCTATGAGGGGCAGAAGCATGTTAAATATAACCCTTATTCAGATGTTCAACTTGATTCCTTAGATTTTGTAAGAAATGAATGCAGGGGGTTTGTATAGCTGGTATGATTTCCACTGACTCTCTTAGGGCTGGTTGGTTTGTTTTCCATCAGTGGGATGATTTATTGTCACTTTCTATGGTGAATGCTGTCCTTAAGTCAACTTAATTCCCACTTCATTTGTGATTATTTCACATTTCTGAAGCTAAGCTGGTTTGGGATCTGTATGAAACACAAGCATGGACATGTTCCTTCACTGCTTGGTGATGGTCAGGGTACTCGGTGCACCAGGGTTTATGTTTATTTTGGTTTATTTTTTTCCTACTTTATATATAAACCCAAAGGTTTTATCATTATTATCAGTTGTTGCAGAAGATTGCTAGGGCTGGGGTCTGAAATGCAAGATGACTCTTCCATTATTTGTTCAATGACTTCAATTGGGCAGAGATTTGCTTTCGTAACTACCGGATGCTTAATTTCCTGCCTCAGCAGCAGCGCTGCCATGCCTGTAGCCCAGACACAGGGAGCAAGTTTGTCTTGACTCTCACCTTTTGACCTTCAAGATACTGCTCAGCAGCATCATTGGCACAGCTCATCCTGCATTTCGGTCTGCAGCTTGTAACTCAGGTAGCATCTGCTTGACACACCGTGACGCTTGCAGATGATGCTTCCACTGTTGATGACACTGACTGTCCCGTTGCTCTTTCACACAGCCTCTGCAGCCCCATGTTAGGGTTTGGGACTCGGTGAGCCTGGTGACACTGCAGGTTATCGGCCTCGGCACCTTTGAGCGTGGAGTGGGGTGTTTGGATTTTTCCAAAGCGGTAAGATGGCCGCGGTTACTCGCTGGGGTACTTGATCCAATCCCTTGTAAAAGGGAAGGAAATCTCTGGAGTGTGGCTACGAGGTTGTCCAGATGATCTGCGTGGGGATTATAAGTGTGTTAGTGAAGTTTATGTGTTCCTTATGGGGCAATGCCAGGCACAGCTACAGGCTGGGCAGGGCTGTGATTCGGAGCATTCTGTCAGCATCATTTTGTTCAGAAAGTGTTGCCTTTATACCATATATATCAAGCTTACAATTACTTTAAAAGGACTTGCTTAGTCTATATTTGTACCTTTATGGATTTTTAAATACTACTGACCTGACCTGTCCCTAAACAGTATGATGGGACTTTGTCAGCACTTCTTTGTCTTTCACCTCTAGGATTCTGGTACTCATCTGTGTGTAATCGATGACTCTAATGAGCACATGCTCACTGTGTGGGATTGGCAGAGGAAATCAAAAATAGCAGAAATCAAGGTAATTCTTGCATAAATTACTATCCTGGAATAAAAGTGGTTTTATTCCCATATATACAACAGTTTGTGAGACACACATTTGATCTTGCTTGGAAATGGCAACTCTGGAATACTGCAGCCTTGTGTAAGGGCACAAAAAAACCCGTGTTCTTAACTTGTAGACTGGAAAAGTTTTAAGTATGGGAGCACTTGTAAATTACATTTTACTTATCCCTAAGAGCCAATTCAAATCCATTCTGTAATATTTTCTTAATTTAAAAATCAGTGAATGGGAACTTCCAGAAGCTGCAGTGATGGCTCAGACTGTAGTTGGTGCTTTAAAAAAGCCTAAATACGTACAGACATTCCTTATTCTCATTTTTGTCTGAACTGAGTTGCATGCAGTGATTCCTGGTACATGTGTCTCTTCTTATGTGAAGGCCACTGGTACTTCTGCAGGCTGCAGTTCTCTCTGCTTTCGTGTTTCTTTTCTAACCTTCTCCATTTCTGATCAGGAGAAACGCTCACACTGGTGTGCTCAGCGTTCGGGTAAAGTTGATTCCACTGGAAACACCCCATCCAATAGTAAATTTCTATTGAAATCCATATTTTGAGACATCTTGCTTTGCTTTATACAACACCAAGCAAGGAGACAGTACTTTGATGTGGAACTAAGTTTTTAATCATGTGTCAGCAAGCAGAATACTCTACAAGCATATATCTCTATATGATCACACACTTGTAATTTCACATAACAGAATCATGTTAGTTTGACCCATTTTCTTTGACCCATACTAGTTATATTGCCTATTTTGTTGACATTGGTTTGACTTCTTTTTACTCTCCAGGGAGTTCTCTGGTGTTTCAGGTCAGATCAAAACAACTGGTCAGGGTCAGCTTGCTCTTACTCACTTTTAGGATTGATCTTGCAGTATCTTAAGCACCTTCTGTGTGAGCAGAGTTTCACCCCTTGGGCTCGGGTGCAGAACAGAAGCTTTTTCTCAGCTGAACTCCATTACATTTTTCAGTCCTTAGTTTCCATCTGATCTGTGGATATAGCAGATCTGCTCACATGGAGGAAACTGTGTGTGAGAAGCAGAATTCAGTTAATATGGCCATCAACAAAAAATGAAGGTTGTTTTCTAAAGTGGGCCAAAAAATGGTGAGTTGGCAAAGGATGCTCCCACACGTGCCGATTGAGCAGCAGTTTTATGTATACTCCATTAAAGCATGGGCTTAAATGCCACAGAAGTAAATGCACTGATGCATTACTTTAAGTGTTTTGTAGAGCCATTGCCTTCAGGAGGCTGTCTACAAAGACAGTTTGGTTGAACATACATTAGAAGTTGAATACTCAGTTTGTAAAGTCTGTTGGTAAAGGGTGAAATGCTCACTGATGTGTTAGTAATTCAGAATGTGCAGCCAGTAAAAATACAAAGGTAGGACTCAATGTGTCTGAGTTTTGAGATATACAGGCTTCTCTTTGTGAGGAGGAAAGAACTGAAAGGACTTTTTATGGAATTTCAGAAGAGAATAATGGATATAATCCTTCTATGTTACCATAGTCCCACTTGCCTCTGGCATGCCTTTGTTATCCAGAAGAGAAAACCAGTCTGTGTGTAGACTAAGCAAGTATCTTCTATAAATAAATCTCTCTTATGCATCATTCACTTTCCGTTGCAGACATCTGAGCTATTCCAGAGGGTAGAAGTTTTTGTGATTTAAAAAGTGAATGTAAAACCCTGACTTTTCTACTGAAGTTTTATAAAGGTCTGTTACGAATGTAAAGTATCGATAGATAGAATGTTACGTGTGGTCATTCAGGCAGTTGATTTAGCACAGAACACTTACGGATACTTTCAAGCATACAATGAGCTGCTTAGTTCCTCCTATCTCTGTTCTGAAACTTGGTATTTTATATCTGTTTCCAGCAGTTAATGTCCCACCTGAATAAACATCTTTTCTGTTATTATTGCAGACTACAAATGAAGTTGTTCTTGCTGTAGAATTCCATCCAACTGATGCAAATACCATAATAACATGTGGCAAATCTCATATATTTTTCTGGACCTGGAGTGGCAATTCATTATCAAGGAAGCAAGGGATATTTGGGGTAAGAATGTCTTGGTAGCAGGTCAGTTTTAGATCAATGGAATGATCTGCTTGTGCTTCCTATACATTTGCTCTGTTGTTCCCTTGTACTGTTTGAGCAGAGGGGTAAAGAAACAACAAAGGTTAAACTGTGCTCATGTGTGTGCAGGGTGTCTGGGGGTGATACATTATACTAGTGATGGAAAGAGTACAGGCAATTATCCCTTTCTTTTGCTTTTCAGAAATATGAAAAACCCAAATTTGTCCAGTGTTTAGCTTTTTTGGGAAATGGTGATGTGCTCACTGGAGACTCAGGTGGGATTATACTTATATGGGGCAAAACTACTGTAGAATCTACTCCAGGAAAAGGACCTAAAGGTAAGAGACATTCACAGTTAATCACAGATTTTAGCTGGGCTGTAGAAGACAAACATATAAGATTGCATTAGAAAAGGAATAGCGAAGCAGGCATGACAAGGGATGTACGCTGCCTATTATTAACTGGTGGTATTGAAGTCCTTTAGGCCTCATGAATGTTGACTTAGGAGCAATACGGTTTCTCAATGATTAATGAGACTGTGCCTGAAATGAAGGAAAACTACTTCATTTAAATGTCTCACATTTCAAACCGTGGGTAGTTCATCAGCTTTCCTTTCATCCTGAGGCTATAGGATCAGTTTGAGGATTCTGCAGGCTGCCTTTGCCTCTTAAGGCATATGTTGTGCCATGCTTAGTCTCAGAGGAATACCATGAAGTGTTGAAGCTAATGTTGCACAGGACTTACATGTGAAGGAAAAACACACATACTCAGGTCTTGGCTGTAAAATATATTTTAAAACCCATCTGATTTGAAATTTGGGTTAAACTTCTTCTTTAGGGCAAAGCTATTGTAAGAAAGTAAGGAAAATGATTTGTTAGCCAACAAATGCAGACCTGGCACAGTTGAGCCCTAAGATAACTTATAAATGCAAGGATAATTTATTGCACTTGGCAGCTATTTCAAACACTGGTTTAAATGGGTATGCCAGGAAAACAGTCCTGTCAAAAGTACATTTTTAATGGTAAGTCTGGTTTTGTAGGTAAGTCTTTTTCTTGTCATTGAAGCTAACTGCAATGGAAAAGTAATTTAACACATTAACTGACATTCCTGTGCCAAAATAACCTTTTCCTAGTATAATCTTAAAAGATATTGAACAGAACATTTATTTACATTAGCTTAATTAAATGTGGGATCCATGAGTAGGGATCTGTTGATGGGTTTATCACATTAGATTGGTCACAGGACTCGATCTCAAACTCCTTTCCCAGGGAGGGAGCATGCTGACCTGAACTGACCTGAGCCGAAGGCAGAGGCAGCGAAGTTAACCTGGTATTTATTTGGGTGGTGGTTTAGGCTTTTTCTGTGCTTGTAATTTGAAAATACTCAAGTCTCAAAGCACCAAATTCTCTCTTTTCTAAAAATACACTTTCCTTCAGCAGATATTTTGACATGAAGACCTGATTCAGATGCAAAAGGCTTCCTTTGCTACCTGTCTTGTTTGAGTTTCTCATCTCTCTTCCGTTCTTCCCAGTGTTTTTCTTTGCACAGACTGCTATATTGATAGATGCCAAATGCTGGTCATGCTATTTTTAAGTGTGGCAATATCCAGCATTAGATATTAGGTTCATGCATCCTGGAAACTTTGCTATAAATAATATGATTTTTATTCCCATGAGACTATAGACAACAAATCTTTGAGTTTCTTTTAATAAAATAGCTTTAATTCTTTCCTAATAATGACTCGCTGAATAGTTCTTGACTCTAACAGGCAGTTTCTTTTGCATCTGGAAAAACTGTGTTTCCTTGGAAGGCAGAAAGATGAAAGTGTTTTGCAAATAGTTGTTCTTGCCTTTACAGGTTGTAGGACAATCAGTCACAAAAATGTTTCTCTTCCGAAAGGCATGGGCTTGATCATTTTGTCCTGTAAGAAAACACTACCACCTTGTGTTTGCAATACTAATGCAATGCTAATAGCCTGACAGTCCAAATGGTATTATTTATTGCTCACAGTTACTTCATTGTTCTGCCAAGAGGCACAGCTTCTGGTAAACCCCAGCTGGAAAACCGAGTAGTGTTCTTTATTGTTTCCTTTCTGTGCATGTAGGAGTATATCAGATAAGCAGACAAATCAAAGCTCACGATGGCAGTGTGTTCACACTCTGTCAAATGAGGAATGGGATGCTGCTAACTGGAGGTGGGAAAGACCGGAAGATCATCCTGTGGGATCATGATTTGAATCCCGAAAGGGAAATTGAGGTAAGAAAAAAAGAGTGACAAAGGAATTGCCATGAGCTGGGTATAGACTGGCAAGAGAGAGCCCTCCCACCCTTTGAAGGACCAGTAGTTAGGATGATAGAGTATCTTCTGATTGCTGTCCTTTTCAGTGGATGGCAATGCTTTGTTATACAGATGTTCACATTTTCAGCCTATAGATGAGCCCCTATGAGGCTGAAATTCTCCTCTTTTTAAATTGAACAGACATGTTAATGTTTTCCTTTCCTCCAGGCCCTTCCTTAGGTTTTAGGGGTTTGGTTTGGTTTGAATTCATCCCTTTTTGAAGATAGTTTTTCATATTGTTAAGTTTGCTTGTCTGGAGAAAGACAATATTGCTGGGTGAGGTTTGACATAAGGCAAACAGTCCAGGGAATACATGTGGGTATTCTGTAAGAGTTAATGATTCATAAGCTATGTTAGGAACTTCTTTTAACTTTATCCTAAACCACCTTAGTGAATACATATGGCTTTGTGATTTGGCTGTATGGCTGTCATAGGTAAATGGGGATGGACTGGAAAAATAATGGACATTATGGATTTTAAATACTTTTTATTCCATGACAATAGGATGAGCTCTTGAAAGAATAGATTCCTTTTAAACAGTTGTTCTAATAATGGTTTACCCCACTTACCTCGTGTCCATTTATAGCAGCATTTTTTCCTTAAAACATGTTAATTTCCATCTCGAGTTTATTACTTTGAATCTAATATATTGACCTCTAGAAAACATGATTGAGAGTAAGTAAGAATTGACTTAAAACTCTTAGGCTTAAGTAACAGACTGTTCACATCAGTGCCACTGTTCTCCTTTTGTTAATAATATGTTAAAGCTAATTTTTTATGTTGAGAAATATTACCAGAACCCTGACAGACAACTTCCTGAATGCTGACATTGATCTCTTCATCTTGGGTGGCTAAAATCAGGGTGTTTTCTCAAGAGAAAGAATTTAGAAAACCAAACAAATGCACACTGTAAAATAAAGCAGTGCCTTAGAATTCAAGCATACAATAAAGAAACTCAATAGAAATGCAAGTCATTGCTGACATAAGGCATAGGAACATTCATTTGAGGCTAATCAGAAAGCATTAAGAAAACCAGGAAGCATTTACTGTGGGCTACAAGATTTTTCTTAGTTTTCACAAGGTGTTTTGAAAAGGAAGCTCTATTGTGTATCATTGCTGTCCTTGTGAGCTGTGAGGTTGTGGAGTGCCTTTTTTCAGTGTCTCTGACGCTTAAGAATCCATGTAATTGAATTCGTAAGACATATTAAAATGGCATGATCGTGATTGTCTTGGAGTGAGATCATCTGGGTGCTTGTACTGACCAAAGGAAGGAGATAGGTTTCAGCTCAAGTCCTGATCTAGTATTATGTGATTAAGTTGTTCCTTTGAACTGGGAAAGCTGCAGTTCTGGTACTGTCGTTGTGCGCTATTTGTGGCCTTCAGCAATAAACACCTGTCAGGATGCACGATGTGGTTTCTCCTGTCTCTTCTCCTAGGTTCCTGACCAGTATGGAACCATCAGAGCAGTAGCAGAAGGAAAAGCAGATCAGTTTCTAGTGGGTACTTCACGAAACTTTGTTTTGCGGGGCACATACAACGATGGTTTCCTGGTAGAGGTACAGGTGAGCACAGCTTGGTTTAAACTATAACCCAACAGTGGGAAGGCTTTCCCTGCTGGTGCGTTACTTTAGGAGAGCCTTTATTCCATTCATTGTTAAATCCTGTGTGTTTTCTTTCCAGGGACATACAGATGAACTCTGGGGACTGGCATCGCATCCTTTCAAAGACCTGTTTTTAACATGTGCTCAAGATAGGCAAGTTTGTATGTGGAATTCTGTGGACCACACACTGGAATGGACCAGGCTGCTAGATGTATGTAACCCTTTAGTGTTAAATAGAAAGCTGAAAAATAGGAGAAAAAAACTGGTTTCTGCAACACCCTTGTCCCTTCTGATTGCAAGAGCAAAAATCCTGTAGTTCTGGCTTTAGAAAGAGCTATTTGTAAGTTTTGATAAGCTTAACTAAGCTCATCAGACACTGCAGGCTATAATCTGGTTACTGTTGTCTGATGACATCCTGACAAAACTTAGTCCTTTGTTCTTGTTCAGTTTAACCTTTTTCCCAGCTATTCAGACAATTGAAACAGGATATCCGACAGTTGTGCAAGGTTTGGCTTTAGATGTCCTTCCTTATTGTCATTGTTCATTTTACGTTTTGCCTAGTTCTGTCCTAATACCCAAGCAAAAGTATCTTTTTACACAGAAATTGAGGCTTTTTACTGTCAGGAAGCTCATGTAATGCATGTCACTAAGAGAGCGTGCTGCTACCTGACTGTTTTCTTGGGTCAGTTCACCTCAAACTTCTAGGGTAGCTTTGGTACAAGGAGAGGTGTTTAACTGTAAGAAGCAGAACAGTGAGTGACATGTCTGTGTTTCCCCATTCAGGAACCAGGGCACTGTGCTGACTTCCATCCCAGCGGAGCAGTGGTCGCAATAGGAACGCACTCGGGCAGGTAAATGTCTTTAAAGTGACTTGTGATGATTGAAAGTTTAAAGGAGATGGTTTGATGCTGTGCATCATATATACTTTAATTGCTTTTTCTTTTTGCTTGAGGTTATACAGCCTAAAAAGCTTTGGGGGGAAGAGGGCAGGTCTTTCTTACATGGGTTAGATGGAGGCAGAAGGTTACTTGACTGTTGATAGTCTGTTTTGTTTTTAACTATGCTTTCATGAAAGCCCAGATCTTGCTTTTGGCTTGTTTATCTGTTGTTTTTGTAGAGGGTTCCATGAGCACTCCTTATTGGCTCTACCAAGTACCATATATTTGAATAGTGTGTCTGTATGTTATAACAGTTTATAAGACAGGAAGAGTACAGATCTTCCTCTTTCCCAAACCAAACAACACTTGCAACCTTCTATCTTGACGTGGAGAGGCAAGTGAACTTCTCTAAGACAGACACGGCACACTGCTGCAATGAAGTGCTCTTGAGCTGTTCCTATTCTTCCTGAAATCATTGCCTATTGGAAAGTTATCAGAACACAAGCTGAATCGTTCAATTCAGGCTTCTTTTAGTGGTGGAAAAACCTTGTGTTACTTCATAGTCCAACGCTGGCTTGATACCATCTCCCAACAAAGGAGTCTCCTGCAATGTCTTTGTAGCAAGTAGTAATTAAAAGGAATAACAGACTATTCATAGCATTCGAACAGCGAGAAGAGCAGATACTGAATCTACTAGCATGTTTATCCTGTTCTTCAGTTATACCTCATGGTTGGCAACTCAATGATAAAATAATGCGTAGTGCATTTAAGAAAATTTGGAATTCTTTGTGTGTGCTTTTTTCTCCCCCTACAAATCTTTTCATGCCTTAAAATCATTGGAAGTTTGGGTTTTAGAAACTGCTGAGCATTTACAACACCCTTCGATTGTCCTGGAAACATAAGATGTTAAGTACTTTTATAGGGAATTGCTTCCTACAAAATGAAGATGCAGTCTGCACTAAATTCCTTAGCTATAACATCAGGCTAGGAACCTAGTTTTTACCTTCCTGAGAAAAATCTTGCTGAACTCTCATGTATTTGGTTTCCACATTGTACCTTTCCCCTTCTTCATCTCTTTCTAATTATAGCATTGAATTAAAGAAATGTTTGTACCTTGATTAAACAGAGTGGAAGATACTGGCCTAATAGTACTTGAAACAGGGAAAAGAAGGTCAGGCTCCATGTTTTGAGAGTTACTAGGCATGTTTGAAATCACCTCAAAGCACAATCAAGGTATGTGGAGTGGCTGAAGCATTCATGCTGTTGTTTGCTTCTGATTGACTCCTGCACACACACATCCCAGAACATTTAACATCACGTTTTCAGTTCAGCATTTTCAGTTTCAATTCTTACTTTTAAATTACTTGAGGCAAGCAGTTCGTACTGTGTTGGATGGGTTTGTGGTGATGGCCTTCGTTTTGGGTTTGTTTGGGTTTTTAATCTGTTCTTCTTGGAACCAAGCAGTTACATTGTCACTATTATATTTTATTGAGTTCTGAAATTGCATGATTCAGTGCTAGGTTTGAGATATACAAATGAAATGAGACCTGGTAAATGTACAAGTAGATGAGGAATAAATGGAGTTGTGAATCAAGATAAACAGACCAGTTTCAAATTTAATGCCTAACCAGGATCATCACACAGTACTTTCTGTGCCAGAACAAATGGTCCAAGAGAGTTATTTCCCAAAGTAAAAGGGCTGCGTGATACATCTTGATTAATGTACAAGAAAATAATCTCAGACCCATAACAGGTCATTTAATATCTTGATTCATAGCCCAAAACGCATAAAGCAAATATTAAAGGAGTCTAATCTGCTTGGGACCTAATAAACCAAACCCTTGGATGTGTCTATGTGTTGCTGTTCTAGTGGTGCTCTTCTTCCAGTACGGAGGTCAGTAAGACAGGGCTAGGGAGTGGAGCATTAGGAAAGCTGGGTTTGATGGTTCAAATTGTGACATCTGAAGAAAACAGCATTTTCTTTTCCTCTTTTCCCATTCTTGTTGGTTGTTTCCCAGTGGTGTGTTTTTATCAGGCCAACACATCATCGTGGTTTTGGTGTGTTTTTCACATACCGCTTCCCATGATGAGTATTGTGGTATCATTTCCCTTTCTGAGCTGCAGGCAAATGCTCTGCTGCAGGTTTTGTTACCGCTTCTTCAAGTACCTGCTGTGTGCCTGATCATGAATTTTCTGGGATTAAGCCTGTTTTGGAGACAGCTGTTTATGGATCGTGCCGTTTGCTGGGAATGCACAGCTGGAAAACTAAAAAGGGCTGGTATCTGCAAATCCTACCGGAAAAGTGGGTTTTTCAAGGCACTATACAGATCCGTTTGCCATACTGCCAGTGGTATTATTTGCAGGGAAGTAGATCTTTCTATGCCTAATCATGTAGAATATCTTGAGTGCTATGTGTATGAGTACTCAGATGCACTGCAGAAAGAACTAAATACGCCATTATTAAGAAAACTGAAGGTTGAAGGACAAGACCAACATAAGCTAGAGCCATAAGGAGGTAAATCACTCAACAGAGCTATTGAGATTTATACCAGTTCAGCATCTGTTGTGGCATTAAGATGAAGAAGCCGAAGTATCCCAGGGAACCAGGCTTGTCAGATAGGTTGGTTTGTTCACTCTCTCATAAATGCCTTGATGGTTCATCATTCAGTATTAACTAAACATGGGAGTTGCAGGTGTAAGTGCAAAACTATAGTAACTACTTCAGGATGCTGTTTCTCTGGTGATTTAATCAGAAAGTATTTGTTTCTGAAAGCGTTTTTGAGCTAGGTTATTGGTATGTTTTTTAAAGGGAAGAAAAGAGATGCCATGGCGTTGGGAGAGCTTGGAAGATTGAAGAGAGCAGATCTCATGACATCAGACTAGATGTGACCAGTGCTTCCGTTCTTAAGCTCTATTATCAAGATTGTCATAGTGCACTGGCTCTTCCCATGCTCAGCTAGGATTGCTGCTAGTATCTCCTGTTCAAGTTTTGGAGGAGGACTGGTGTCACAAAATGCTGTCTCCTAATGCCAGATGAAGTTCAGTGTGCGCTCTTAAAAGCAGCAGCAGTTTTGCATTGGATTTGATACCACAGTAACAGCTCTGTGCTTTCAGTCAAATACAGGAGGTTTGTATGGTTATGAACCATTGAACCTCAGTAAATGGTTGTTCCTTCTTTGATAAAACTATGCATAGAAATGGAAAGGTTTGAAGGGAAAATACCAAATTAGAATATGCTTTGTGTATGGTGATTACTACAGTGTTCAAGGGAGGGGGAAAAATGGGCTCTATGTAGAATCTTTTATATATTCTTAATATAAGGCAGAAGCTCTTCCCTGTGAGGGTGCTGAGGTGCTGGCACAGGGTGCCCAGAGAAGCTGTGGCTGCCCCATCCCTGGCAGTGTTCAAGGCCAGGTTGGACACAGGGGCTTGGAGCAACCTGCTCTAGTGTGAGGTGTCCCTGCCTGTGGCAGGGGGTTGGAGCTGGATGAGCTTTAAGGTCCTTTCCAACCCAAAGCAGTCTGGGACTATGAAACTCATATCACTTTGTGAACCAGGAAAGCTTTCCATTAAAACCAGATGTTTGCTGTGCTGCCCTTAAGGGGCTAGCATGAGAAGATGAAGTCAGGCAGTGCTTATTGCTGTTTTGCTTCCTTTGTTGTTTAGTGGAATTCTCACAGGAATTCTCTCTCTCTCTCTCTAGGTGGTTTGTTCTGGATGCGGAAACGAGGGATCTGGTTTCAATACACACTGATGGCAATGAGCAGCTCTCGGTGATGCGCTACTCAGTAGGTAGGCAGCCTTTTCTAGTCGCAATAATTGCTGATAAATGAGATGTCTGCTCTGTGAACCCGTGTTAAACAGCACCCCAGTCACTAGAAACAGCAGAGCTTTGGAAAAAATCCTTTAAGTTGCTTAATCCATAACTGAATACTTGCTTAAAGATTTACTTGTGTATGCTAAATCTTGGAGTTGTGCAACTGTAAACTCTACAGTTGCCTTTTACAGCCTTTCCTTCACGTTGTACTCTGCTGTTATAAGTAATATTCGCTTATAGAAGTAAATATAAGTAAAATTAGCAATATTAGTAATATTGCTCCCAGAAAAATTGGAAGTTCTCAGCTAAATACGTAACGGGTTAACAGAAAAGTCTGTCAAAAAGCTGTGACATTTGATGTTCTTCTTAGTAAATTTCAAGTTTATTAATACAAAACCATAAAACTAAGCTCAGGTGTTTCTGAAGACTGATCGTTACGTATTTACTATAGGATTACATGGAGGCCAAGCCAGTATTGAGTGTACTCTTCAGACATGGCATGACAGGTCATCAGAGACTTGACTCCTCACTGTTAAAACTGGGTGGAAGAACACTTTGATAAATCTCTTTCTTGTTTGCTTTTGGATAACATGCCATGTCAGTGGGCAAAATGTTCCTCTCCTACTGCTGCCACATCTGCCAAGTGCAGCAGTTTATTTGAAAGCACTGATGTTCATGGACACAAGAGACATTTGATCATGATTCAAAGCAACTCTTGCCCATGTACTTTGGTTTTAAGTGAGGACAACAAAGGTTAGAAAACTGCTTGTGATGTTTGAATGCTCTTTGTCTTCTTTAGCCATCAGTCAGTGCTGATTCCTGTGCAATCCCCAACTCCAAGGCCGAGCTAACCACACAGTGATTTTTGTGATGCAGAACACTCACACATGCCTGCTGTTGAGAGGAAATCTAGTGCAGTCTGAGGCTTTATCCCCTGTCCATTGGATACTTACTTAAAAAAAGCAGAAGTGAAAGAACTTGCTCCAAAAACATACCCACAAAGTCAATAGATACTGACTGAAAAATGATGTCATGTAAAGTTACATGTCCTTAAATAAAGGTTGTGAGCACTTGTTTTCATTGAGACTATCACCTTAGTGATCAATCTGAAATGATTAACGTTTGGAAAACAGTCATTCTGTTCATTTATAGGAAATCTTTTGTGTTGTAGATGGCACCTTACTTGCAGTTGGATCCCACGACAACTTCATTTACCTCTACGTAGTAACAGAAAATGGAAGAAAGTATAGCAGATACGGAAAATGCACTGTGAGTTTTGGAGCAAATACTGTCAGCAGTTCTTGCATTTAGACGTTACACAGACACTAAGATATTAAGCAGTAGAACTCTATGGGTTGATACTATCCTGGTCTTAGGTTTTGCTTCATGTTTTCTGAGGTTTTTTCAGCATGTGATTGAATTTAAGCTTTAATGGGTGCTGCAACTGTCAGTGTCGGGTGAACACTTTTGCACCAAATGTGACTTACCTTTCAGACTACTGACTTTTTCTTTGCAGTGGGAAGTTAGCAGTAAGGTGGAGTAATGCCTTGTACCTGATGCTGAAATTCATCTGGGGAAAATATTACACTTGTCTGGGGGTATTTTTGCCCTGTAGGTAAGGTACTCCTTGGAGTAAAGCACTACACTTGGGAGACAAGAAATCAGATCTGTGTCCTTCCCAGGGAGCTCAGACAGAGGGGATAGGGCTGAGCTGACAGGGAGGTCAGACTGGAGCCCCAGTGGGGCTGGTGGGGGCAGCAGCAGATGGCTGCCCCTCAGGACAGCATTTCACACCATCGCTTATTCTTTAACCATAAAAGATGAAATCACTCAGAGATGGCTGATCTTCAAGGCCAGGCTGGATGGGCCTTGGGTGACATAGTCTAGTGTCCGTGCCAGGGGATTGGATCTAGATGAGCTTTAGGGTCCTTCCCAACCCGAACTATGATTCTGTGTATGTGATATTTAGCTTGCTGTGTACTTCAAGGTCTCTGTGAGCTCTTTGAAGACGTATGAGATCATTTTTTTATGTACTATGTATCAGGAAGAGAGCATATTTAAATTTAAACCAGCATCTCCACGTCTGTCTGTCAGGAAAGGGGCTTGTAAAAACTGGGGAGGGAGCAATAAGCACTTTTATACTCGGGCAGAAGCATTAAGGCTTCAAAGCAGGTTTCTATTAACTGTTTTTGTCAGTCTGAGTGCCTGTATGTAGAAGCCAGAATTAGCAACCTGGTTTCAGTGGAGTCTGAGCTCCCCTGACCATGGCAGCTTGTGCTCAAGGTTAGCAGCGTGTTAGCTGACCAGGATGACCATCTGGTTTCCCATGGATGTGCCTCCCCTCCGCTGCCTGCCAGCACACTGGGGTCCATCCCAGCTTGATGCTAATCAGGGATCATCCAGGCATGCCCAGGACCTGGAGCGCTGGCACCACATCCTTCTGGCATTCTGCTGTCATTCAGTAGCCTTGCGGGTGACCTCCAAGTAGCATGACTCAGTCCTCCTGGTGAGTCAACTTCTGGTTGTTTCTTCCAACTTGAAAACGTTATTTGAATGCTTTCAGAAGGATTTGATCTACTGAAGCAGCATCAGCTTGTGCACAACAGCTCTGTGGCCACTGTTACATGTAAGTCCCTTTCAGTCACAACCAGGTTTGCTGCTGCTGTCAGAGAGGTGAGCTGTAACCTGTGAGCGTGTTTCCAGAGAGGGACAGTGTTGATTGTGATCAGGAAGAATTTCAGATGAGCTGAAACAACCGTTTTGAGTAGTACAGTTGTTTTCTGAGGGCTCCAGCTGTGAAGTCAGCAATGGGAAGGTATGGGCTGGGGTATGAACTTCCAGCATGTCAGCAGCTCCAGGGTAGCTGGAGCTGTCTCTGTTTGCCTTACACGAGGGAGTTGTTAGCAAAGCAGAAGCAAGTGCCGTGCGTTCGCTGAGAGGGCTGTGGGGTGAAAGCCACAGGGGCAGCCACCCTGAAGTACTTAATGCACTGGACTTAACCTGACATAATTAACGTGCCTATCTTGTAGGCTGTAGGCATTTCAACCCCTGCACCACTGAAGTCTGAAACAGATAAGCATTGCCATTGAAGGAGAGGATTTCCATTTAGTCAGATAGTTTTATCAGCCATGAAGAGTAATTGCGTTCGTTCTATGTAAAGGTACAGAAAAGGAAAGAGGAAAATGTTGCCTTATCAGTGGGCAGGTCCCAGAGAAAGATTGAAATAGAAACCAGGATCCTCCTATTGAAAATGCTGTGGCAATGTTCTGTTCCAGTTCATCATTCAGTGGTTGCTGCCTGAAGCGATTTTGCCACTTGGAGCCCCTTCCCCACCATCCTCAGGAATTCTAACAGCTGCCAAGTGTCTGGCAGCATTTAGTAAATGACTGACCAGTTCTTTTCCATGTTGGAATTTGCTTGCAAAGACTTGGGAAGCCAGGGAGGTGTGGGGGGAATCCTAGCCAATTGTGCATTGATTTCTTGTTTCAAAACACCGAGTGTGCGTGTTGATATCGTATATCCCACCCGTGGCTGCAGAGCAGTTATGTCAATACACAGGTCCTCTGCTTGAAGCAGGAACTAGTTCATACATAAATAAATCCTAAAGGTTAGTTTTAATCCAGAATGTTTTTGCAGTTTCTCACAGAGGCCCTGGGGACAGAGAGACAGGCACGGGTGTATTTCCACATGTAATTGTGGAAGCAAACAGCATCTCTTAGCTCTCTGTAGAGGAAGTTGGGATGGTGGGTGCAGGCTGGGCCAAGAGACCTTGAGGGGGGCTGAGGGACACAATCTTCATAATGCCCACTGAGAGAGGGGTGAACTGGCATCCATCAGTCAAGAAAGTGGCATTTTGTTGCCTGGCAGAATGAGGAAGGGGAGGAAATGGAT
>NW_009925752.1:0-9829 GCF_000696875.1 Nestor notabilis | reverse complement strand
GAAGAGCGGCAGCAAGAAGAAATGGAAGGATGGAGGAAGAATAGTGTGACACAGACGTCGTCTTTATTCATTTCCTACCCTTCCCTCCTCAGAGAAATAATTTATACAAATCTTATACAAATCTGTAGTTTCTCTGGAGCTCCTACATAGCTTTATTATTGCTGTCATTACTACTACACATGCACGTTATATTCTGACCAGCTGCATTTAGCTTCTCCCTTCAAAACCAGGATGGGCATTTAGCCCTCAGTGTTCTCTCCATGCTTAGAACTAGTAATTAGGCCGAAGTGGTTTGATTCCTATCTAAATGACCCTGTCTGTGCCTGTGGGGAAGACTCCTTCCAAAGCTGGCACTGACATGCATGCAGTAGAAGCACAGTGGGATACCTTATGAGGGTATTCTTGTAACGCCAGTCCTTGATCTTGTAGTTTTATATTTTGGTTGTTAACCAAGTTTTTAGGAAGAGCAAAGATTGTTTGAATGTGAGTGCATTTAATGGAAATTCTTTTGAATGGCTGAAGAAATAGAGTCCCATCTGTCACTTGTTCTGTTGGGATCTAAAAATGATCCTGTGTAAGTTACTGCTTTTCTCAGTTAGTAGCAACGTGTGCTTTAATTCAAGTACAAATGCGAGTTCATCCATATCTTAGCAACCTTCTAGGAGTAAATCATGCTCGGTTCTGAGAAGGACATAGTTTACAAGTGAAGAATTTGGCTGTTAGTGGCACTGCCCAGTGAGGAGCCTTGAAGGGAGCACAAGTGAACTGCAGGAGACTGGGGTGGGTGGGGAGGAGCTTTTTTGCTGTCCCAGCTGTGGGTGCAACTTCTGCTTCGGTTGGAATTAAAAGCAGTGTTTCACATTGGTGTTACTGCATTCCTCTGCAGGGACATTCCAGCTATATTACACACCTTGACTGGTCCCCAGACAACAAGTATATAATGTCAAACTCAGGAGACTATGAAATACTATACTGTAAGTATGAAATGAAATACACTGGAAACAGAAAGTATGTATTAGCTGTCAGAATATGTAGAGGGGTGTGTTTGATCAGAACTGTACAAAATGCTTGCTGACAAAGGAACTGATTTGAACTTGTGTAACCAGATATCTTGATCTTATTCAGAGCTGTGTATTACCTAATGGCAATGCCAAATATAGCTTACTTCTTTACAAGGTCATAAATCAGCTTCACAGGGTAGAATGTACAGAACAAATGGCCCTATGTTTTGATGTTGGCCCAAAGTTCCATAGATTGAACATAATACATACAGTTGTCTAATTAGTGTCAACAATAACCAGTTATTTTGGGGGAGAAAATCAGTGCCACTGTTCTCTTCTGGGCTTTCTTTCTTTAAACTCTCTTCTTGCTGGTGGTGTTGAAAATGAAACCAAGCCATAAATCTGCTTGAATGTGTTAGTATTAAGAATGGGTTTGTCTTTTTTAATAATGGAAATATGAATTTAATCTATAGTGGTTATGTCAAAAGCATGTTTGACTTGCATAGAGCAGATCAGTCTGGTTTTCAATTGAGTTTTGTATTCTTCTATTCCTGTGGCTTTAACTAGATGCAAGAGGATTGTAGTTCTGTTCCTGTACAGGCAAGAAGAGCCAGCAGGTCAAATATCTGTCAGCTTAACATGTTCTTTCTGCCTGGCACAACTTAGGTTTCAAATCTGGAGAGTGCAGTATCTCAGTATACCAAAAGGAAGTGCTGGTGCTTACAGTTGCCTGTATGGGGAAGCAAAGACCTGCGACCCGTTAGTATTGGGCTGGTGTATTACAAGATGGACAATCTTTCTTTTCGTAGATAGAAGTTGCAAAGCAGTCTAAGGCTCCTCTGGCAGTAGTTGTTCATCTTTTCAAAGCAGAGCTTCCTGAATCATTGATGAAATTTTAGCTGGTAGGAAGGGGACCTTGTTCTCTTGCAGTCTCTATTAAAACATTTTGCAGAGTAGGTAGCAGGGGACTCGGGTTGTAGAGAAGTGGTTTTGAGGTACCCTGATCTGAAGAGGGAAATGAGAATAAAATGTGACTCAAATATCAAGCTTCAAATATCTGGAATGTAATAACGGTACTGGTGTGTCTGCCTCCTCAGTATGATTCCAGATTGTTTTTAAGATGCATTTATTTACTGTCTTAGCACCTTCAGAAAGCACTTACGTGACTATAATTTTATATGGCATAACTCATCATTCACTTTTTTTACAGGGGACATTCCAAGTGGCTGTAAGCTAATCAGGAATCGTTCTGACTGTAAGGATATAGATTGGACAACATACACTTGTGTGCTAGGCTTCCAGGTGTTTGGTAAGCACCATCTAACTTGCTTTTAAGGTTTTCATGCTGGGCTTTGTGTTTGCTTTTGCTTCAATTTGTCATGAGAAAAACAGTTAATGATTATTGAGGATGGTGCTGAGATGACAGACCAAAGAGACTGGCCACAATACTTGTCTGTGACACAGAGCACTGGATGCTCTACAGAAATGTACAGTTGATTTCTATTTAGTATGGGAGTTTGGGATTTGATTTTTTTTGCTGTCATTTTAGGCTACCAGTTTTGGAGGCACTGAAGCAAAAAGCTGGTATTTTAAAGTGCTCATATGACACATGTGCATTCTCCTTTGCTTACCTTATCTTGGGGATAGGAACAAGACTATGTGAGTGTAGGTTATAGTTCATGACTTAAAATCATGACAACACATTGATACCTGTAGTCAAAGGTGAGTAATACACACTGCTGCTTTTGCTGAAGGGAGCTGTTGGCCATAAATGAGGAGCTCCTCTGGGAGTATGATTCAGCCTGGCAGTGTTGTCAAACCAAGTTGTGTGAGTAGGATGCTGAATGTCTTGCTTCCATCCCTGAGATCTCATACCTGCCTCTGTTCTTCATGTTGGAAACATCAGAAGCAGGTAAATCATCAAATTTTTTTGATGCTTATCAGTGATGCAGTATCTTTTCTTGCACATCTGCTAGGAGGTCAGTTTTGAATATCAGTTTATATGCAGGGTAGAAGAGTTATCAGTTAGGACTGAGAGCTTTCTGTAGATTCTGACACCTATCATGCAGATTTTAGGACTGTCATGTGCTTAATGAGCAAGTAGCTTGTTGCTAGTTAGATCACAGAACCCCGGAACCATCAGTGTTGGAAGGGCCCTCTGGAGATCACCCAATACAACCCCTGCCAAGGCAGGGCCACCCAGAGCAGGTCCCACAGGAACGTGTCCAGGCGGGTTTGGGATGTCCCCAGAGAGGGAGGCTCCACATCCCCCCTGCGCAGCCTGTCCCAGTGCTCTGCCACCCTCACGTAAAGAAGTTCTTCCTCATGTTGAGGTGACACTTGTTGTGTTTCAGTTTATGGCCATTGCTCCTCGTCCTGTCGCTGGGCACCACTGAAAAGAGTCTGGCACCATCCTCCTGGCACCACCTTTGAGACACTGATCTGCATTGATGAGATCCCCTCTCAGGCTGCTCTTCTCTACACTAAACAGGCCCAGCTCCTGCAATCTCTCCTCGTAAGAGAGATGCTCCAGACTCCTGAACACTCTTGTGGCCTCTGCTGGACCATTTCCAGTAGCTCCTTGTCTTTCTTGTACTGATGAAAAATATGTCTCCCATTAGCCAGAGAACTGTGAACCAGCTCTTGCACGTGTTTGGTTTGGTTTTATTCAATCTGTCTGGGTGAAGTAGAAGGGGAATGGCTGTCCCTCCTGACACTCTGTGCATGTAAGCCTAGGCTGACAGGGAACTGGTCCACCACAGTTACTTCCTCCCTGCCTTTGCTTCTGAGACTGAAATAATAGTGCAGCACAAATGCCTTGCTTAAAAGGGAGTATCGGAAGGTTCAGGAGATGCTAGAGAAAATGAAAAGCAAAACTCTCATGCTAATATGATGTCTTTCTCAAGAGCAATGAAGAAGCTTTGTAAGGACTGAATATTCCTTCTGGAATAGCCTTGGAGCTGAAGCCATTTTACATTTCATGCAGAGTACTTAAATGTGCCAGAAGTGTGAAGGTAGCAAACCGTGGCTCTGTTGCCACTGAACTTCTACCATTACATTTGATGCTAGAGCAGACAGGAAACTGCTTTGAATCCCAGCACTTTCCCAGAAGTCCTTTATTCCTGACCTAAAGAGATGAGGTGTGGAAGTGCAGAAGGAGTCTGGTTTCACAAAGACCATTGGCTTTGTGTCTTCAGCAGTTCTTGGACAGAAGCTAACTGGAGCCAGGCTGGGGATGAGCAGTTCCCATATCCACTGTTTGGAGAAGCCTTTCTACTTTTTGCTTTTAAACAGTGGCTCAGTCAGCTGATCCTGCCTGCATTCCCTTTTGGATTCATACAAACTTTTACCACTCTGAATCGATCTCAGCTGCTCTCAGAATCAATTGTCAGTGTGCCAGTGGGCCTGGGAGTGAAGTAGACAAAGCAGATAATGTGATGTTATTCTGGGGCAGAACAGAATGTATTTAACCTTCCAGCCAGAATTCATCATGTTCAGTTTTATACTGTCTGGGAGTCTGACACCCTTTGCAGAGTCTTAAAATGCTGCTCAGGCTCTGACAAAGGCAAGGATTTTCCCACTAAATCAGACAGTGCAGCTCAGCCAACCTAGCAGGTATTTGCTGCCCAAAGGAGAAGTCTGGCTTTGACCCGAGGGTCAGCTGGCTCAGGGATCCCAACAAGCCAGGGCTGCTCACTTTGATGTTCAGGAAAGAGGGTTAAGTTTATGGGATTTGGGCTTTCGGGGTATGTGTTTTACTAATTTAACGCTGTGGAATAGCGTGTCCGTAGGCTCAGGCATTGTTGTCAGCAGACGAAAGGATTGAAATGCCTGCTTCAGATGAGAATAGCATCGCTCCTTTTTGGCACTTGGTATCACTGCGTTGGCTCAGCAGGCTCCTCCATCTGCATCCCAAGCACTTGAAGTCACTCTCTCATTTACTGCACATTTCCCACACTTCCATCTGAGCAGCTTCTTTCAAGAGGCTTGCTGCTGGCAGCACACTCCATTAAAATGAAAGTGCTGCTGTCATACCTAGTAGCAGAGTCGTGTGTTTTTTATTGCTTTTAAAGTTAAGAACTAAGAACTTGGTCATATTAATGACTTGGGGTTTCCACGTTTACCTGCTGCATTGAAAGCAAATCCTGCTGTCTTATGACAAAGGGTTGTCTTGCCTTTAGAGCTGGTAAAGGAATTTCTGAACTCAAAAGATATTAAATAAGAGATGCAGGCTTGAATATCAGTCTTTTTAATCTGAAATGAGAAAGAGGAGGCAATGGCATAGCTGTTTAGCACAGCGTGCATACGGTGGTAAGTGAAACGTCAGGAATCTGATTTGAAGTTCATGTATCACTCCTACCTGATGACAGTATTTTACATACAGAATGCAGGAGAAAGGTAAAATGCATTCATTTTGCAAGTTCTTATATATGTTTTTCAGATTGATTTCATTGATGTGAGAGCACTACAATGATTCTAAATACTTGCCTTAGCATTTCATGCCTTTATTCAGTACATTAGCCGCAATGTAGCTTACTGGTATTGAAACAAGCTGCCTTTGTTATTCTGCAGAGAAAATCAATTTCTCACTCCACCCACTGAAGAATGGGAAAAAAACCAACTTTCAAGTTAAAGGATATTTGCCATTTTGCATAAAAACAAGGGAAGAGAGTGGGGGAGTTTGAAAAGGAATTTCTGTATGAAATAGCGGACAGCACATGGGTTTTCTTTTACCAAAGTCAATGACTAAGGGAGGAAGATATTTTCCTATCTGATAGGGAACATCCCTCTCAGTCAGTCAGACACGCAATTATTCAGGGTGTGAAATTTGAGGGGGGAAAATTGCTCTTCATTCTTGAACTTATCAGAAGCCCCAAATCTGAGCTGTAAAAATCTGGCGCCTTTGTCATAAGTTACTATCTTATAACCCCCTGCTTGCCTTTTGCTCAGCTTTACTTGCAGATGTGAAGCAGCAGTTTCGCTATGGGGATCTCTAGGGCCTTTATTTATAGTTAAAATTAAAGCCTCCCCCCTCCCCAGTCTGTTCAGTGCTTTTCATCCAGGCCCTGTTGTTATTCTTTTGTCTAGACATATCTGTGCCATTCTTCTCACTTAAAAGCATATTGAATTGTACTTAAGCACTTGACAGCACTTACATCTAGGAAACTCATGCAGGGTGGCTTTCTGTGCAAAGTGTCATCAGTCTCCTTTGAATCACGCAAATACTAAGATTTAAAAGACAACCAAAAGAAATCTCTGCATGCTGTATGTTGTCCCATGCTCCAGCACCAGTCTTGCTTTTAAACCCTTTGTGCACAAACGGAAGTGTTACCAATTTTAGCAACAAACTTAATCTTAAAATAAGCTTTAAACAAGACTTAAGGTTTTGAATAGGAAACTTACGTTAAGCCCAAGAGGTTTTCCTGGCCAAGGCTGAGGGTTTGGGGGAGCAGCATTAGGCTAGCAAAATATTAATGACATTTAATGCAATACGTATTCCAGCTTTCAGTTGAATGCCTGATTTGCCTTTGTTAAGCTTCCCTTTTCTCACAGCTTTCTAAAACTGCCATCACTAAATATCTGCTCTACTCTCTCCTAGGAGTTTGGCCTGAGGGGTCAGATGGGACAGACATCAACGCCCTTGTCAGATCCCATAACCGAAAAGTGATAGCAGTTGCCGATGATTTTTGTAAGGTCCATCTCTTTCAGTATCCCTGTTCCAAGCCAAAGGTAAGTCCCCAGCTCAGTCATTTGGGAACCTGTCAGCAAAATAGCTTATACATATTGAGAACAGAGCTAGGGACAGAAGCATGGTTTTCCCTGTTAAGTTTATATAGAAAATAATATGAAATATCACATAATAGACCTGAAAGTGAAATGGCAATAATTACCCTTCAGTTCTGGAGCAGAGACTTGACACATTCCGTTTCCTGGCCTTACTGTTAAGGCCATTGCTTTTTGCATAAAGATCTAAATCAGTCGCAAGCTTCAAGCCTTAAAAAAGGAGGATATATTGTTGGGTGAACCTAATACAAATATAATTCTTTATGCTTATGTGAATAAAGAAGTCTCTTGAAGGGCTAAGTAAAAACAGTGGTAGTTTTAGGTTTCAGTATCATGCTAGAAGAGCATGTGATAGTCAACCACCCGTGTGCTGGGCTGCATCAAAAGCAGTGTGACCAACAGGTCAAGGGAGGTGATCCTGCCCCTCTGCTCTGCTTTGGTGAGACCCCACTCACAGCACTGTGTGTAGTGCTGGTGTCCTCAGCATAAGATGAGGATGATCAGGGGCTGCAGCACCTCCCGTATGGAGACATGGTGAGAACATTGGGGCTGTTCAGCCTGGAGAAGAGAAGCTGCGTGGAGACCTCAGAGCAGCTTCCAGTGTCTGAAGGGGGCTACAAGGATGCTGCAGAGGGACTCTGCATCAGGGACTGGAGCGACAGGACAAGGGGTGATGGGTTCAAACTGAACCAGGGGAAGTTCAGGTTAGAGCTAAGGCAGAAGCTCTTCCCTGTGAGGGTGCTGAGGCGCTGGCACAGGGTGCCCAGAGAAGCTGTGGCTGCCCCATCCCTGGCAGTGTTCAAGGCCAGGTTGGACACAGGGGCTTGGAGCAACCTGCTCTAGTGGAAGGTGTCCCTGCCCGTGGCAGGGGTTGGAGCTGGATGATCTTAAGGTCCTTTCCAACCTAAACCAATCTGTGCTTCTATGATTTGTCTTTCTGCTTGTTTCCAACAGGCTCCAAGTCACAAATACAGTGCTCACAGTAGTCATGTGACAAATGTCAGCTTCACCCATAGCGACTGTCACTTGATTTCAACTGGAGGGAAAGACATGAGTATTATCCAGTGGAAACTCGTGGAGAAGGTCACTCTACCACAAAATGACATTGTCGTAGACACTGGCGCAACCAAAGTGCCCATCCCTGCCGGTGATCGCTCCTCTGCCACAGCCTCTCAACGAAATGAACCAAACCGAAAGCGTAACTGGCAGCTCCCCAGCTTCTTTGGAGAGCAACTTGGAGCAGTCTGCAGAGGCCAGTGAGGAGCAGAGCGAGGGGAGCAGCCTGGATCCCACCGAGCCGGGTTACGAGGAGCGCTCCAATGAGATGAGCGAGGAGCACAGCGAGTCCACGGTCACTGAAGAGCAGCAGGATAACTCACCGGTGTCTTAATGCTCCCAGCTCAGGCAGTTGTGGTTTCCTTTGGTGTGTGTGCTTTCATTACAGGGTGAGGGTTCAATTAGGGAGAAGTAGCTGAGATTCATGACCACTCCAGCTTTTTGAGTTTCAGTGAGATTTTTTTTAGTCTGAGCTTCAGTTCGATGTGTGGAACCATCCCAAGGGCCTGGCTTGATGGTCTGTGTCAGGATCCGGTCACAGTTAGTAGTGGACATTACCACAGATCCATTTCAGTTCTGAAATTGCTGTCAGGAAGTGGCATGAAATACATACTGGAGAAAAAGGTTAGCTCTGAGAATTAGCTCA
Source organism: Nestor notabilis (assembly GCF_000696875.1). Lineage (NCBI taxonomy): Eukaryota > Metazoa > Chordata > Aves > Psittaciformes > Psittacidae > Nestor > Nestor notabilis. Next base: position 1,342 of record NW_009925752.1, on the reverse strand, counting down.
AGTAGGCCACCTTAACTATGTGAAAGTGCTTTCTGTAAAAGCTAAGTTCCTGGGAAGCACCGAGCTGCTCCAGCTGGGGAGCACTGTGACAAAAAGACAACCAAAAAGCTCCTTGTGGGGCTGTTTTCCTTTGCTTTTTCTTCATGAGAAGAAGAGAGGAAAAACAATGTCATGATGCCATGTGTATGGCGATGCCTTCTTGACCTAACACATATGCAATTTTGTAACACTACTAATTCCTCGTGGAGTCTTGGATGTGTTGGCAGTTGGTCTGCCCTGGGTGCTGCTATAGTTCTAAGGCAAATCCTGTCGAGGAACGGTGTTGGCTGTTCCATTTTCAGACTGGTTAATAACAGACTAACCCAGTGCTGTTGTGTTTCACTTTTCATGACCTGAAACTGTAGGATGTGATTGTGTCTTCAAGGAATTGCTTGCTTAGAGAGTTTGAAACTTCGAGAGAAACTTTACAGTGACTTTGATGCGAACAGCAGAGGAAGCGGGACAAGAACACAGAAGTCAGATGGGCTCCAGAGTTAAACGTTAAGCCTTCAGGCAGAACTTGCTCCATCCCTAGTAGGAGAAATATGAATACAATTAACTTAAATTATTAAATTGGTGCTTAGGATTAGTGTATTAAGTTGATAATTCTTTCTTCTGCATTTGTAGAGAGAACTCTAAGAGTCATTAAACTGCAGTCTCCACTTTTGGTTTTCCCCCCCCCGCACCCGGCTCCATTAGCAGTTGGGATAGAAGCACACAGGAATTTAGATGATGATGATGATGATGATGTGATTTTTCTCTTCTTTTTGTTTTTTCCCCCTAAACTTGCTGATTTCTTGTTTTTGTGCTATTGTTTGTTTGTTTGTTTCCACCACCCCCCTCCCCGGGTTGCTCTAAGCCATGCAGCTCTTATGTGGCTATACCTGGCCAGTTACAGGATATCTTGGCATTTGTTATGCATTTGGAAAGTCCTTTTTTTTACCAAGTTTGTCAGATAGCTACATTTTTTCCTTAAGTGCATACGTTTCGTACTTTAAAGAGCTATAGACTTACTGACAGATAGCCATTTCCTATGTACTTGTTTATATTTTGATTACATAGAATTCTCTTCTTCTTTTTTAACTCGCTGCGTTGTGCTGGTATTTTAGTTCTTAGGTAGAATATCATGTTTAGAAACTTTGGATGAGTTCATAAGTCTTAATTGTGCAAGCGTTTACGTGATTGTGCCATTCCAAAGTGCATCAAAACTGTCATTCCCTTACTAGTATCTTCTCAGGAGAAATGCTACAGATCAGGTATTTAGTCATCATTTGGAAAGATAAAAACAAATGGACTCCCAAAG
>NW_009925751.1:0-7888 GCF_000696875.1 Nestor notabilis | reverse complement strand
ATATATAAAAATATAAAGGAAAATGTTTAATATAGTGACTAAGCAGTCAATGCAGTAGGGCCAAAAGTTATAGTCCCTGTATAGTCCTGCAATATAAATGTTCAGTAATTCTGATAACTTCAAAATGTACAGGAGACTCCAGTTTCCTTTAAATAACAAGCAGAATAACTTCTTAAGAGTTTTTAAATGGGGACTGGTGTTGTATCTTAAGTTAACAGAAAGTACTGGATATAAAAGCTTCAACCTACTTTTTTGAAATAGTTGCTCTGGTCTTTCCCAAATAATTGCAATTTTCTGTTCATTTTCTGCTAATTGCATGTGTAGACAGATTCAGGCAAAACATCTGTGGTGGCTCCAAATAGGAGAATTTCCTACAAAGAGTCAAGTTCCAGATGAGTTTTGTCCTGTTTTAAGCTCCCTTCCACTCTGAGATTTGAATCCCTGCTAGCATCTTTCTGCAGAAACAACACAGCATTTTATAGGTTCTGCCCATAGTACGAAGAATACATGAATGTAAGAAAGCTCTGAGGCTTTCTGCTGTGAAGTACAAGCTGAACACAAATCAGTGTGTCTCCTACTATTTTTGCTCAGTGAAGAAAAAAATTGCCCATATTTTGTAGCTTTAAATCTCGATCTTATAAAACTTAAAGGTGGGTAAAACATTTTTGAGTTATGCTGTGCTGTGGTTGGTTTGTTCCCTCTGACTGCATCGTGAAAGATCCATAATTCTCACTAATCTTCACTCAATGAGACTTCATCATAGAAATTCTAAGTAGGTTTACGTAGGATGGCAGATTTTGGATTAAAGATAATACATCTTAAAATAGCAAGGTGGAAATACAAAAGTAAATCTAGAAAAGCCAATAAGGTACAAACCATTCAATAAAATAAGATCTAATGGTAGAAGTGTATTATAATATAGTTAAAGTAATCTTTGATGTATTATTTTTTTCATCACCTGTTAGATTTTGTGCATAAATTCAAGAAGTTACAGCTCCTGGAAACAGATCTTGATTTGCTAGATTTCTATCTGCATGTGAGAGCTTTAGTCACAAGTATATTTAGATTGGGAGCAGACCAATACAGATTTATTTTACAACACACACAATACTAGGAGTCCCATACAAGCTTGTGTGTGAATTTCTGACAGATGTATCTGTATAAAAACAAGCAGGCAGAATGTGTTTGGCCACTTTTTCGAATGTCAGAATAAGCTTAAAAATGCAATTGAATTCACATTGATTGCATTACTCCACCCCATTTTTCATTATTTATTTTATTTTAAAAGAATTCCAAAATTAATCCATTTAGACTAAAAAAGCGGAAGTATCCTTTCATGTTATCACACATAGTTAATGTGAAAGAAACTAATGACATATGACAAAATGCATAAACATTGCTTGTCAAGCAGTCCTATGCTAGAAGTAAATTCATAAACAAAAAGCAGTGTTTCAGTAACGCTGAACTCTCTGAGAAAAAGAAATACAAGCTAGGAAATACCACTTAACTAGATCGGCTTAAATTTCTGGTTGGTCAATTTTGACTTTTTTAATTCATTGAACAGAGGACTGTTTGGGGTTTTTTTCCACTTCTTCCACTATTTTTCTACTTAGGTATCAGCCTTACTTCCCAGGAGTGTATGACTTGTTCCAGAATATGCTGCTCTTAGATGGTTTAGATAAGAATAATATGACTCGTATTCAGAGTATAAACCACAGTTGAGTGTTTGGGAACCACATTAAGAAGGAAGCTCCAGTAATTTCTCATTGCCTATGCACCTTTTTATCACTTTTTACCTTTCCAAATTAATAGAGCATGGTACGCATAGCAACTGTAACTCTTCTTTTTCCTACTTTTTCTTCATTAACCCATTTCAGATTAATTTTTTCCCTAATTATGACAGTGCAGTGAGGTAATTTGTACCTTTTCCAAAGAAACATTTTTAAAAATGAAAGGTAACCTTTCTGTAAGAAATGTTTTCTCTAACATTCTATCAGAAGATGAAAGAGCAGCTTTCACGTTCAGGTGGTTTGGGGTTTTTTTCCACTGAAAATGTTCACACACTAGCCAACAGTTTGAGTTAGTTTGGGACATTTCTTCTTCCATGTAGGCCATCTAGGATTCCAGAATGTGAGTGGATTTTTTGAGAAGTTGTAGAGAACTCCTGAGATAAGGCAAGAATGAGAAAAATATTTTGTAGGGAAGAACATTGAATTTTCTTTTCTCCAGGTCAGAAGCATGCCTTCAAAATTATGCTTGAGCCCTTTAAATATTCTGTTTGGACTATTTGAACTGTTTCTCTCCAAGAGTAATTTCTTCAGCCTTGGTCAAGCTTGCCCTGAGCAAGGTTGTTTTCACATTATAGCACCGTACTAAGAACGTTTCACCCTAAACGGTTCCATTGAGAAGATGCTGGTCCTTGTCTTGGAATCAATGTTACCAACATTTTGCCCATTATCATCATGCTTGGAGAGTAATTTCCATCTAGCATATCTTCAGGCAACTATTTGCTGCTTCACTAAAGCATACCACATCTCCTATTGGAAACTGTCATCTGACCACACTTTGGTTCAAGATCTTTGTTGTCTGCACCATTATGCTGTGATGTAGAAGCTTATTCTTCCAAAGACCGAGACTGTCTTTTGGTGCTCAAGGTTTCCCGTTGCTGTCAAGAAGATTAGATCTCTTTGCAACAAGTTCTTACAAAATCACTCACCTTGAAAACACATTTTTCTTTTCAAATATTCTCACATTTAACTTCACAACTCATGTTTTCCATAATTTTTGGATTTGTCCCGGTTTGAGTTTTGCTTCCATAGCTACGTTAAAGCAGTACTGCAAGTGGAGTGTCTCGAAGATGCCTGTAAAAGTTAGCATTGGCATTCATGTTCATACAGGTTTCTTTGAGTAATGATTTTCAGCTCTAGGCACTCTTCAAAACACTTAAAATATTCAAGAAACAAGGATGAAAACTGAGAAGATGCAGAACAAGTTGAACAAACTGCTGCTGCTGCTGGAATAATAGTCATCAAACCACAAACTCCAATATTGACAGACTTTCCAGTAAGAGCACTATGGCCTTCCCCTGGCCGCCCTGGCCATGCATCCTCCCACCTCTGGTAGTGGAGAAGAAATGGGTGTTCTCTGTAGACTTCCAGTCTTCTTTTTGTGTAAAATGAGGAGGGAAGTTGATGGCTCTTTGGCCTGGCAAATATTTTTCGTGGGCACTTGGTGGTGTGAGCATTTGCCATTGGTTCAGAACACCCGAGCCAGTCTGTGTGGACCACTGAGCAGCCATCAGTTACAGCAGCTGTGAATCATAACCCATGTGTACTGTAATCCACTCGAGCACAAAAAAGGAAAGGCTCAGCAACCCATTACACCTCCCCCTAAGGCATTACTGGCATTGCCAACTCCGCAACTTATGAGTCACACCTCCCCCAAATCTTAATATTTGCTTAAAACAAAGATATTAAAGGATAGAAAATAGTTTTTAAAACTTACTTTATATTATGTTCCGACACCGTAATGCTGAGAAAACAAGTTTTATTGAACTGGGATAATGGGAAATGTTACATAACCCCCTAACACACGGTAGTACTTGCTTTAATATTCTACCTTGTAAAGAAGGAGGTGTGTGAATTTGGCAAAAACACATTAGGTCAGGGATTCTACTTTTGTATTTTAATATGCTCAAATTATAGGTATGTTAATTTTGGTTCCTCATATTCTTATTTGGTTGTGAACTATTGCAAGCATATGCTGCTGCCAGTGAAATCTAGGGGAAAGGTGCTTTCAACAAGCAATGCCAATGATATATGTGGTATTTTATAAAGCCAAGTAACTTGAAAAGCCAGGTTCTTCATCTCTCAGTTTGGGCTTCTAAAATAGGTGGATACTTGTGCCAGATTCATACTCTGAAATGTGGGTAGTATCTCTCCTTCAGTTTACAAGCTTTCCATGAAGATCAATTAGTGGATCTCTGAGAAGCATTCAAGTACCACAATGGTAAGAAGTGCCACAGGAAAACCTTGTAATTCAGGTGCCAGTGAGTAGTCTGAGAAGCATCCAGAAAGTAAAACATGGGGCTCCACCTTGTTCAGTGGGGAGAATACAAAAATGAGTAGCTGGTAATATTGGCATTGTTCTGTTCCATTCTCTTAATGAAGCTGGGACCCAGTAGGAAAGATGGAATCCAGGCCTGTGAGGGAGAATTGTATCATGCAAGGGCTGTATAGTAGAAATGCTGCTGCACGGTAGATTTTATTCCTATTTTTTTCTGCTTGATTCTATACTCTTTAACCCTGTTTGAACAAGATTAACCCTTGTTTTAATACAGTTTTAACACATGTATGCATGTGTGTGTGAATGCACATGCTTGTGCATATCATTTTTTTCAGGATTGGGGGGTTTAAAAGTAAATTGCATCTACAGAGGTATTATCTTGTAGCAGTCTAGTAACATCCAAATGAGTCATTAGAAGGATTTGAATATTCTGATCCACCCCACAGTGCCCAGCTACTTGAGCCAACTGATGGCAATAAGCAGATAATTCTCTACTTAAAGCACCTCCACATAGAAACAACACAAAGTAGATGGTGATTCCCTCTTTTCTCTTGACAGCATCCTGGTTTCTAAGTGCTGTCTTTTATTCTACCTGCTCCCATTTGCTTCCCCAGCCAATAAGTCCAGTTTCTTTTGGAAAATAGTTCTAGCTTTCCTGCTCAGACTGAGAGCCTTCTCCCCTCTTCTGCACCCAACCTGTCTCCTTTGCCCTTCTTTTTATTCTATTTTGGTCTACTATCTTTAGTTCTTCTGTACTGAAATCAAACAACTTCCACTAGGCTGTCTGGATGCTAGCCCGAGAAGTAATAAAAGTCAAGGATGCTTGTTTTGTGCCACCTGGATTGGTGCTTCTGATTGAGCCTAGTTCAGCCATTACAGGGCTGAATTACGTAGTTCCAGTGTAGAACATGTGTTAGGTAGGTTTATATGCCATCTTATCAACCTGGGCAGCTCTGAGAGGAAGCAGCATGTTTGGTGAAAGTGGGATCTTTGGGAATTTTTTCTAATGAACTTCATCAAGGCCCTAGCAACTGTACCGAAGCTTTCAAATGCTTAAAGCCTGACTGGAGTGAGGCAGCAAAATACACTTCCTTAACAGGCTACCTCCCATCCTAATCTCTGCTCTGAAGGTGAGGGTGCAGGAGCTTCCCAAAGAAAATGTTTCTGTAATTTGGCAGCATGGGCCCAATGATCGATGCTTGGATAGGGTTGTTCTTGGAAAGGTCTAAGCTGTTTGGCTGCAGATTTTCAAGTAAGTTGTCCCTGAGGCACACACCTGGTGAGGGAAATTTTCAGCCAAACAGTTTAAGTTTGGCAAAGTCTTTAAGCAACTGAAAATGCAGCCTTATAACAGGAGGTATATGGCAATCATAACAGTTGGCGGTTGTGCTAGCCCCACCTATCATATTTTTGGATCATTTAATAATGTAGTGAAGATTTTTTAAGGGGGTATTTTTTGCATTAGAATTTAGTAAAAGGCAACTGTGCAGCTTCCCTATACTGCTTTCAACTACAAAGCATAGAGAGATCATTTTAAGACAGCATGTTGAGTTTAGAATCACTAGCCAGTTCCCATATACGCTTCACAGTACTGGGAAGTCTGTAATTGAACATCTATGTACGAAATGAGAAAAAATGCACTGAAAATTGTTACTGACTTTTCCAGTTTTAACGCCCTCAGTATAATTCTTTTAAATAATTCTTTAATTCTTTTAGAGACACATTTTCACATTCTGAAAATTACTTTAGACATGAGAAATTAAAGTCTTAACGATGTTTCATCCATGCATGTTTGACTATTTAGTTAATATTAGCTCTGACAATATCATGCTACTTTAAACAGGAGAAAACCAGTAAATATACAAGGATGCTGACAGCAGAGAATATTTTGGTATATGCAAACTTTCACTTGCTGTAACAAAATATTTGGTATTTGGTCTTGTGTCTACTTCCTAAGAGAGAACTGCAAGCTTTTTATTCATTTTGGACCAAGTATTTGTTAACATTTTTACAGCTAAAAGATTACATTCTCCAAAGAATTCTGTAGCCTCTAAAACCAAATACCTATCTAAATAGTTCAGGCCTGCCTTCCTCAGTCTTTATGAGCTAGAATTTGCTCAGTATGCTTCTTGTTTGATTGTTTACTTTTGGATGCCAACTCAAATGCAAAACATTTGGGTATAGCACAGCAGAATATACTTTATTCTGCTACACAAAGAGGCTGAAATTTCTCTTGATGGTGGTAGTGACAGAATGATTTTGGTAAGATGCCCAGTGTGGCTTCAGGTATTACAAGGATAAACAGATTACACCCAGTAAAAACTTTTAGAGATTGTTGGTAGCAGAAACGAAAACACACAAATTTGCCATCCCTGATCAGACCACTGGTGTCTCACCTCTCTCCCTGATCTCTGTTGTTAGAGCCATTACCAAAGGCATTAGAGGCAACAGAGGGTCTCTGCTAGGCATGAATTTATTAATATGTAGAGGGGGAAAATTTCTTTCTAATACTAAGCATCTAGTGGAGTAGGATCCTAAAACTGGGGCCCTACAAGTGAATTTGTTTCACTTTGCAGCCTCTCCCTTCCATCCTTGCTCAGAACATTAATTAATATGCTGAATAATGCCAGTGGGATTACAGCTTCTCAGGACAAACTTGGTACTTAGTTGCAAACTGACTATACAAAAGAAATAAAGCATAACTAGCTCCATCCAATACCTTATTCCATCCAATCATGTCTGGATAAACTCAGGTTGTTTGAATCACAGAATCATAGTACCAGATGGAAGAGACCTCAAGGATCATCTGGTCCAATCTTTCTAGTCACAGCATGACCTAGACTAGACGTCCCAGCACTCTGTCCAGCTGAATCTTTAAAGTGTCCAGTGTTGGGAAATCTACCACTTCCCTGGGGACATTATTCCAATCGAATAATTGGAGCTGCCTGGCAAGTAATAGCCACGATTTATACTCTGCAAAGGATTTTAGTAAGTCAAGCGAACATGTCCTTGGTTTAACAAAAGAAGTTGGCTTCAGTTTGGTGCACAGTCTGTCTATTTTGCACACCCCTCAGCCAAAGTAAGTGCTTGTGTGCTGTGCAGTACTAAATATTAACCAAGGAAATGAAAGGTTAAATGGGGATAATTCATCAAACAGTTACAGGTGAGATTCTGGAATAAATGGACATCAGAGAAGGGGGGGGTTGCAAAAATCAAAGTGTTAAGATGGTGAGCGTGGGGCAGTAAGAGGCAAGGGCAGAGGCAGGGGTGGCAGCAGCAGGTCAGAAATACAGGCTGCCCCTCCGAGGAAGAAATAAATAAATAAAAATTATAAAACATTAATAAAAATCTGGCATCTGTTACACTTAGCTCTGAAAACCAAGTGCTTGGGGAAAACAGAATAATCTGAAGTTTAAGCTCACTGATAAATTATCGTTAAATATTTTGATTACTCTATACAGCATCCTTATTACTCATCCTCATTTATGTCTGAGGATCTGGGATCCCGCACGCAAGCTAATCACAGCATTTCGCCGTGAAGTATTTCCGTAGTTCGGAGCACTCGGATGAGTTTAAATTACACATTTTACTGGATTTTAATTGCAGTGTTTCTTTGTATAAGTAACTTTGTAAATATTCTTTTAACCTCACCGCGCGAAAATACAGCCATTTACAACCGCGCTAAAATTCATAAGCCATTTTTTAATTATATTTCTCCTCCTTTTCGCCCCGATGAAAAGCTTAATGACGAGTGGATCTGGGACTAACTCTCCTCATTAGTTCAAGGCTATTCACAGCCTCACGTGGTCGCCCAACCACACAA
>NW_009925750.1:0-18453 GCF_000696875.1 Nestor notabilis | reverse complement strand
GGGAGAGGGGAGAGAAAGAGGGCAGAAGGGAGGAGGGGTTGCTAATTTTTCAAAATAGCATCCAGGTGTTAAAGTACAATTCTCACTGAACTCAAGCTGCTGCCCACAACAGCTGATAACCTCAGTAAAGGCAATTCAGACTCCCATTTCACAGAAGCTTAGCTATCAGAAAACAGGATTAGTCACATACATAGCATGAACAACCTGCTTGACAATTCTATGTAGGAGACAGTGTTGCCACTGGTATCACACACAGATGTTAACAGTTTTGATCTTTTCCAAAGCAGATAAAAAGCCAAAACAACTGAAGTATCAAGTTTTTAGCTTGAGGGAAGAAAAACAAAAACAAAACACAACAAAACCACACACCACCAAAAGAAACCACCACACATTAAAATCCTGAAATTACAACACCTATCTAGAACAAAGCAAGTGAAAGAAGAATCCGCTTGAAGTGCTCACAACATATAAAATAAACAGAATTTTGTTCAACCAGTTTTATGCAAGAGGATTTATTTCCTCATGACACTCAAATCTGCTTAAGAAGAGTGAATTTGCACCATTCAATTTTGCTGTGGAATTGCTTTCCTCCCTTGGTCCTAGGACCAGGATATGTCATAATTATGCCACCATTTTTACAGAAGGTAAAGGTTTGGGGCAAGTAACAACCAGTTGGATCTAATCAAGGAAATCTTCATTCTACCTTTTCATCACTCTGTCTTTTACACTTTCTTACTCCGCAAGGTTTCAAATTTCTAAAATTTTGCAGAATTTTCTCTCTCCCCATCAAACTGGAATATTCATCATAGACGAACCAAGTTCACAACCACAGCAATGCTTGTAGAGAGCCACAGTAGCTTCTGCTTCTCACAGGAGAGTTAACCCAGAGCTGCATCTGCAGCCATGTAAGTCAAAGGATACCCACCACTCCTTAAACAATTAAAACTGCTTCACTTAACACTGAAAAAGAAAAAATTCTAACCCTAAAGCTCCCTGTCTCCCTGCTCTACTGATCAGTCTGTGCTCATCACTTCTCCCACACACACTTCACCTGGCATCCAGCTGTTGACAAATGCCCACAGTACACATTCCCTCCAGAGAAGGAAGGAAGGAATACAGAAGGCCCAAGCATTTACTTTACACACTTTCATAAAAATGTCCATCACTTCCCTTACCTTATTTAAGCCACTTCTAAAAGCCAGCAAATGTCTGGAAAAAAAGCATTTAAAATCTGAAAACTGGAATATCAACACTAGCTAACCGCTACAGGCTATCCATGTTTTGGACAACCAAGACCTCCTCCCCTTCTTTTTGTTTGTACTCTTGTCTATTCCAAGACCATGCCTTCTCAAGTTAACCCATTCAAGAGTCTGGTAAGGGGGTTTGGTTGTATTGACACTCCACGTATTTTATTTCTGAATGGTCCTATCAATTTGTTTCCAACTACCTGCTATGCTGAAAAGTAATAAATACAGTTTTAGAGAGGTGGTCAGATACAGTTTTAAGCTTTTTGGTAAAAATGCCTTACAGACAGGTGGATTCTAAGGGCTTGTATTACGAAAGGTTAAAACTTCAAATTGCTTTGCTGAGTAACCTGAGAAGGATTACTTGCAGCACAATACCAAGTTCAGTTGTTCTCTCAATAAAAGCACTTTAAACAGATCTTTTGAAAATTGTCAGGAAATCTTTGCATCTGGCCTTACTCGTATCAATATAGATGCAAAATAAGCAAATTGACCATTCTGACAGAGAAACATTTAGACATAAGATTTAAAAAGCTTTCTCCTCCTTCACCTTGCTTTAGATGAAGCACCTCTGCATCCGATATTTGCACATTAACCCTATCCTGATGTCACCAGAAATCTCCATTGCTCAATTCAGGACTGATGTCACACATTACTGTCTTCTGAACACTGATAAACTGAGAGCAAGCAAAAGGAGAAGGAAGCAGACTATTCTATCTATTCAAACACTTATTGAAGATAAAAAACTGCCCACACTAAATAGAAAACAGTCCCAGCACTTGAGCCTATCCTCAGCAACAGAAGTTTCTTCTTCTGTTGCTAGTGAGGAAACAAAATTCATAATCTAAAAGATCACAGCAACCGAACAAAGAGAAGGCCACATATTTTCTCAAAAAAAAAAAAAAAGGAAAAAAAGATTATTTTATTGGAGCATCAAGTCATACATTCTGAGACAGGCATAAACATGGGAGAGGCCTCTGGACTGGTAAACACAGAAGTAAGCGTAGTAAATAGCTGCTGCTCCACAATTTGGCAAGAGTACTTAGTTTTTGCCAACCAACTGCCACAAGTTCTCAGGTTTATGTGAAGCAACAGTGTTTGCAATACTCTAGTCCATCCAAGTCCTACCATCGCCAGCAACCTGAAAAACACCTCATGACTCCTAACAATGTTGTTCCTTGGCTAGAATGCTGTGGAAGGGTCATTACATGTCTCTGACATAGTGCCACAAGTGCCAGGAGCAGCACTGGAAGCACTACACCTTTATGTCCTGCAGATTCAAGACCAAAAATTTGTTTTACTTTCTTGGATCTGGAAGATACTCTTCTACAGTAGAAGCAAGCAAGCAATTCTTTATTTTTGAAGACTTGGCAGCAATTAAGAACCTCTCAACTTTAAATTTCCACCAAACTCAGGCTGATTGTATGAGTCGAAGTGATAAGCTATCAATAAAAATACTCACTATTTGATATAAAGAAGTTTGCACTGCTTCTATGAAATCAGGACTGGTTCCAAGTTATTTATTTCTATAGGAATTAAATGTTAGTTTGGCTTCAGTATGGATCAGTTCCTCTGTAGAAGGTCTACAGTTTTGGTACACAACTGTCAAAACCATGAGAAGCAGCCTGAGTCAGTGCTGACCTCTTCTGTTTATCCTTAGAGACCAACATTTAAAGAAAAATTTAACAGTTTGCATGTGGCCAAATGTAATCACAGACACACCAAACCAGTAGAGCTGTCATATTTTAATTATATGTCCACCTTCAACCAAAACATGGTAAAAGCCTGCCTTTTAGGGTAAAAGCCTATGAGCCTGTAGCAGAGAGAATTCCTGGAGCTGGGCAAGAACACCTGCCATCACTACTAAGCCATTGAGCTGATGAACACTGTTATGGTTGTCCGAGGCAGAAGGTCTTAGAACAGCATTATCAAAGCAAGCAGCGTATCTTCAAGGCTCACTGCAGTAATCCACCTCTGGCGTCAGAGGGTTTTATCTCTGGAGTCACAAGATAAAAAGGCTTGCTCATTTTGGCTAAATACTGTAGAAGAAAATATTGTCAGGTCATTTCCCCTCTTCCCTGCAAATACCAAACCCAAACAGTGGTCTGATTAATTTATTTGGGTTTTCAACATTACCAGTCCAGAAACCAGTCAGAAAGTTCTAATGATTTCATAAAATACCAAAACAAAATTCAAGGATGTACTTAGAACACAAAAAGCAGAAACAGAATTGCACAGGTATCACATATATACATATATGAAGGAGTAAGCCCAGCTCTGGCATGACCACTTTAGACAGTTTCTCTTTAAACCCCTTGCTTAGTTGGACAGTTTTCTGGAGTACCAATGCATGCCTTGCACATGGGTAACCTTCTGAGCATTCTAAAAAAAACAAAACAACCCCAAGACAGAATTCACTGGCTTTTAGAACTGCACAAACTGTAGAGATAAAAAGATAAACGAGATATATTACTGCAGGAAAGACAAAAAATAAAGTCTTTTTAAAAATATTATTTTTTTTCCTTTTAGAGTAAAAAGCAAAGCATTCTATTATATCCTTCCTTATTACAGATTTGTATGCTTCCCAGTTGGTTCCTTCTATCAGACAGAATGCAAACTTTTCCCCAAGCTCTGCAATTTCCACTGGATCTTAAAAATTAATACTGCAGTGCCCTTTACCTCCCAAACATGCTGCAAAGTCCACAGCACTTACAAATAAGTGAAATTTACCAAGAGTACAGTTCAATAGTGAGTTAAGGATTCTTGTCCAAAGGCACAAGTGTCAAAGCCAAGACCATAATATATTAAATGCAGTGTCAAAGCAATACTTATGCACTGAAGAACTCTAAGGATATGTTTTGTCTTAATACAGTATCTCATTTCATATGACTGCAAGCTGCCACTGAAAGTCTTACTTCTCCTTCCACTCTTTGCCACCTTTCCTACTTGGTGCTGGATGACAGAGTAGCTCTAGAGTGAGTCAGTTCAGCCCAGGAATCCAAGAGAAAATTAACTTTTCAGAGTTGAGAGTCAGAATAGGTAAGAAAGGCTTGGAAGTTGTCTTCTGCTGAAAACAACACAGGGTGCTGGCCCAGCTCACACCCATGTCACATGCAAAACTACAGCAGCTCGCAGATAAGTGATGAGCTGTCTTTTACAGCAGCAGGCTGCACCCAGATCTATTAAGACACACCATGTAACTGCACTCTACTAAGTTATTTGTTTTCTGTATGAATCCAAATGTATTCGCCAGAGCTCCGAGAATAAAAGTAGTAACAGCAGTCCTTCAGCAAAAGGAAGAGGAGAACAAACTATGTAAGGGAGGTGATGAGCAACTCTGGAAAAGTTTACCTTCAGCCTTAATTAAGGCACAGCACCATTAGCCATACAGTGCGAGTTCAGCTTGGCAGACAAGCCCACAAGCTGCAAACCCACTTTCTGCAGGTAGACATCTTGTTTTACAGATGTTTAAAAGGCATCATGTTCCTTTTTTCTATAAACTTTACACAGGACGTAGTGACATCGCAGTAGCATGGTAAAAGGAGTAATACAAATAACACCTCTTGTAAGGACCTATTATCATTTAAAGCTTCTCAGGTACTCTCAGAGCTCCAGTAAGAACAGATGCACTTCAGATTCTTCCCCAAGAACTACACTGCTTGTGCACAGCCAGGTAACACAAACTAGCAAATGGACAGTGAACTCCTCTCATGCTTCAACAAGTGCACAGACACCAGGACAAAAAGAAATGCCACATTATTGCTGGTTTAGAAGCTGAGAATGGGGAGACTATGGAATGGAAAACCCACAAAGGCACTTCACCTACCACATGCTGTCTAGAGTTCCTTGGCCACTCTTCACACAAAGAAGAAAGAGAAAGAAAACACATGAGACCATGCAAGCTCATACAGCAGAAAATACTCAACAGATGCACCTCCTCTTCTCCAATGGACTTGCTGCAAGTCAGAGATGCCCACAAATTGCAATTAACTACATCACCTTTTAAATAAATCCTATTTCATGACCCAAATAAGATATCGAACATATTTATTACTAGAAACTTGTTCAAAGTCAAATGGCTATAGCTGTGGTGTTACAGCAGACAGTTGCAGAGTCCCCCGGTCATATGCCAGTTGACTTGAGTTGCCACAAGTCTGACAGCTTCTTGTCCAAAGTCTCCACTCCATCACTGGTCCACAACTGAAAGACTTGTTAGCAATTTAGAATGTAAATGAGATGAGAAACAAAAACAACTTAAGGTATACAATGCTCAACCAACCACATTCCAAGTTGCACCCAAGTTACTTGAAGTGCTAACCCTCTGAAGACACAGTTTGAATGGCAATCACATTACAAATCAAACTCTGCAGTAAGTTTTGCAATTGTTCGCATCTCATTGCATAGAAGTCAGCTATCTGATCACCAAGATCTTGGATCCTGGATCAACTGTATGGTTTTCATTTCTGATAAAAGTTTTCAAAATGGAAATGGGATAAGCATTCAGTGCCATACAGAGTTCAAAGAATCCAAACCCTCACCAGCTACTGGTGAGTAATCCCATCCCAGCAAGGACACAGTTAGCTCAGTGAAAAGCCCAAGACTTGAAACTTGAGCACTGCTTGCTAAACAATATTAGCATACCGATGGACATCAGGGCTTTCAAGAACCAGAGAGAGATTAGGGACAAAGAAATCATGTGTGGTCTTTAAAAATAGCTTGGGTGTCAGCAGGCTCACCTAGATCAACAAGAGGAAGACTGCTGCAACAGAACTGTTAACCTCTGCTATGCTCAGCATGGCATACTGAAGCACTCATTTTTCTGGGCTTCAGGTTTCCATTTTTAAGTTGGAGCACTTCGTCCTTTCACCACCTTCAACATGCTCCGCTTTATGTACAGAGCAGAGGCTATTGCCAGCTAAAAGCTAACCACCCTCAACAGACCTCACTTTGTCCAATATTAATGCCATGACACTCCTGTAGTTGTACTGGAATTCTCATCAGATAACAACTGGCTTTGTTACTTCCCCAAATGACATGCAGCTCCACATCTCTTCACGTAAGGAAACATGGTGACAGGTTCTTCTATCTGGTATTTCTGCCAATGCCAAGTTCATATCTCTTCAAATGCTGCTTTTATCTAAGAGAAGATGGTCTTACAGCACTTGCTATTACCACAAGCTGCTGAACATATCTCTGAGAACACATCTTCCCTCCAGCACTGCCCCACAGGGCATTGGGACAATCCCAGAAACACACTCACCTGTTCAAAGTGCTCTATACAGCCAAACAAAAAGCAAGGCAAATGCAGTAAATTACTGTCACCCTATGCTTATCAACATATTGGAAAGCAGCAGAACACCCAAAAATTCCCTGTGGTGATCCAGTGCTTCCTAACCCCTGGTTTTCAAATAGAGATTGCCAACACGTTTCCAAGATGGCTTCTCAAAGCAACTGACAAAGTATCCTACTAGATAGTCTGCATGCATAACTGTTCAGTCATGAACAGTACCTGGACAAGTAATGTGAAGCAAGACTTTCAAAAGACAGTAAGAGCATCATGCTTTTGCTCACGATGGAAAAAACAAACTATTTTCAATTTTCCAGAAGTGAGGTTACTTTGACTACTTGCTCATGCTGCTGCGGAAGTCTGCATGAATTTTCCTTCTTGCTTATTAGTAATTAGGTCTTTTTTAATCTGTAAAATTTGGACAATGTGATCTTATACTAAAGGAACAAACAAATGTGCAGTTTCACAGTGCAAGTACAGTATTAAATACCCTTAAAGTGGACAGGTTCCTTGTTAACTTCACTTCAGTTAAAAGCTTCCTAAACACTGTTTCCTTTTCGTTCCTCTGAGAAAATGGAGAAGCAATTTGCATTTACAGCTCAGTTCCTGCTTCCAAAATACCCCTTTAGCTTTTTCATTATTTTTATGGTGGATATAAATGGCACCAAATTGTCAAATCACAGCTATTTTCTATGCTACCTATACAAATAGGTCTGATTTCTGGCAAGCTATAAAGCAATTATGGCTGAATTCCTGTAGCCCTTTGATATCCCAGCTTGCCAATAGTGCTTCAAAGCCATTTTAGGGCAATGCTAAAAATCCAGAAGACAGAAGGAAAATAAAGCATTTCAATACCCACATTCAAACATGAGCACACTAAAATCTTTGCACTGGGATGGTTATGTTTGAAAGGAAAGTGACTCAGAGCAAACACAATTAGGTGAGATACAGCAACACTCTGAATCAACACTGCCTGGCAGAAGACAGAAATAGGATTTGAAAAAGCAGCACAGGGAGCATGCTTCACCTGCCTCCAATTCCCAAGTACTTACTGCAAGTTGGGAAGCACATTTTCCTGCTTAAGCATTCAGCTCTCACCCCTTTTAGCACGGATGGCAAAGAAAGGAGTCAGAAATAATCATAAATAGCAAAGGCAAATGGCTAAACTGCCTGAGCATGAAGATGAAGCAAAGATATTATCTTTCCCTTTAAGGTACTGATATTGCCAGGAAAAAATTACCAATACATTGAAAGTCAACTATCACAAGTACCTGAGGATTTATATAGCTGTATTTTATCTTTGTGTTATTATTTATATTAGGAAAAGGTCCTCCCTTCATGTAAGCAGGGGGAGCTAGTTCTTGCTGATAGCCATGAAACATGTCTGAGAGAGGTATGGGGACAATACCGTAAGTACTTCAAGTAACACCAGCAATGCTTTTACCTCTCTAGTGAACCAGAATTCAATAGAGATGAAACTGAACAAATTGAAGACTCATGACTGTGTATCTTTGCAGGAGAGGAACTTCCATGTTGGCCAACAAAAACATTATCAGAGTAGTATGATACACGTTAGTTGAAAGATTAAAAAAAAAATAAATAATCCAAAACACCTTTAAACTCTGCATATTTTAAGTGCTGCTGGTTTTTGGTGGAAAGCCTCCCAGGCTCTAAAGATATGGCGTTTAAGCTAGCATCGGGGGGGGATTCAAAAATATCCCTAGCTTTGTTTTCAATCCTCACTTTTAAAAATAGCCAATAACCTGGTGATCTCTTACAAGGAAATCGTCAATAAAATATAAATAAGAAAGAAAGAGTAACCTTTAATCCATACCTCTTCCTGAATACTCCTATTCTTTTGTGGCACTTCCGAAGAAACATGTTTCTCATGATCATGTAAGAATTTTGCATCATTTTCTGAAATCCACTATTCCTCCCTTGTGGCAAAACCCCTTTTAATCCCACACCTGGCCATGGCTGGAAGGCATTTTGTACTTACTATGTCCCTGACTTGCAGTTAAACTGTTAGGCCCCACGCTGACTTTGGGAATACTACCACAGAAACGGTTTACAGACCAGGTATATATGATTAATGTACAGTATAAGAGGCTGCATAAAATGGATGAAAGAAAACAACCCTCATGGGAGAGCAGGAGGAAAAGAAGGAGAAAAGCTTTCTCTTCAGTGCTTGATTGCACACCAGTCTTAGCTATCCTTAATTTGTTTCAGTGTTTTTCCATACAAAGATAGAGATGCCAGTTTTCTTTTACTGAATAGTTTTATTTTCAAATAAATAATATTACAGATATTTTCTGAGGTTTAGATTGTGATTGATGCCTCAATGCAAACACACTGATCTTACCGCTGCGTTACATTCCAAAGCTAACAAAAAATAAGTTTGTTATGCCTATAAAACTATGACAGATAATGTTGACTGCACACTCAACATGTCAATCTACAAGTGATATTTCAGCTCCTGTAGGTCTGGCATTAAGACGGGAATGTAAAGAAATATCCCTGAAGACCACAATTAATAGACTAAAACAACTAAATATTCATTACAAAACCTGCAACATCAACAGTGGTTGCTTAACTCTGCCTTTATTATAACCAAAATGCAAAGAAGCAATCTAATGTAAATCTGCTTCATAGAAACCAGTTTGTTTCTATTTAGTTTCCAGGCAATAAAGGATAACAAAACCAAAAATCATCCACTATTTGACAGTCTTATTTTTGTCAAATACTAACTTTTACTTTCCTGTACACTCAATGGAGACATTTAGCCAGTTTGGAAATAATTTTATAGGTGAAAAATAAACTTTCCAGTGTGAGATGACTCAACATTTAACAACAAAGCCTGAAGCAAATACTAAAATAAGTGATGTCTACCATCTTAGGAACAGCCTTTGATTAAATGCAATGTCCAACAGGTAGTTTCAGTTTTCTCAAGCACTGGCATTCAAACACAGGTGCAATATATCTCAAAGTGTTGGACAGCTACAGAATCCACACAAATACACCATTCCATGTCTATGTAGCAGCCAGTATTTGCAAGAAGTGTGTGTGCACAAATGCACATACATGGGTTTGTCTGCGATGGGTTTCTGAAGTTTAGCCTCCCATTAAAATAATTTGGTCTTTGCTCTTATTATGTTTGAGCTACAGAAATGCTGTAACCGGATTCACAGAGAACAAACCACAGGTCACTGCTGCTTCCCTGGAGTTACTTGCAACTCAGCCCAGCAGTGAAGCAGGTTCTACCTCAGGGCACCGGTCTACTGGAGAGCCTTTTCCATCATCATCTCTGCAATACAGACCATCAGGGGGAACTCGCATCACAGCGTTTTCAGCCACCCGCTGGAAGAGTGGTGCTAGGACAGCACACCGCTGCCTGTAGAAGCAAACTGAAGTGTTTTACTGTTGCTGGGCTACCTTATTTGGTTTAGGTTCAAGGGATGGTCTTGATGTATTTGCCCAAGACCGCCACAGGCACCAAAAGAACTTGGATGGAGTTGCTTCCCAGTAATTTACACACAGATACCTTACAGCAGTTGTAGCAGTCAGCTCTAAGTAGTTTCTTTATTGAAAAAATAAAGTAAAAAAAGCATGTAGGGAAGCATTACAGACAGGATAGCACTAAAGCTCAATTAAAGCAAATATTCTTATAAGAAAGGACGGTAAGTAAACACAGAGACTGGTTAAAAGGCTACTACCTCCTCATACTTACACAAAAGAGATAGAACAGGCTAAGACCACAAAATACAGAATAAATATGTGTTCTAGTCGCCTCTATATTAAGCAAGGGAGTGCACTTGTTCTGATACTCAAGCCAATTAAAAAAAAATTAATTTACAACTCTGAGAGGTCAAACTTCTTAAAGTATCCTTATTATTTAGATAATAAGGATGTGCAACTGTATTAGTACATTGCTGCTTCTACTAACCTAACTGTAATGAATTGAAAGGGGTAAAAAAAAACCTCACCAAATTTAAGTACTTGGACATTTTTCTGGAGTATTTGCTAGATACAAATGGAAGCATTTACAATACTCACCAACTCACAAAACCCATACATGTACTTAAAAGATACTTTAGACACATTACTGACAGCCAGGCAAACAAATAACAACTTCACTGTCAAAAAGCTTTAAAGTCTTGATAGTACAGGATTATACGACACGAGAGCAAACCTTTGCAGCTCTAAGTGGCATAACCTGAACAGTAGCAGCAACAAAACAGATAAGGGATCTTCACATACTACTAAGGAATTCACAAAAACAGTATTTTCTGACTCCCATGTAACATACAAAGAAATTTAAGACTATATCTTAAACAAAAGACTAAGCAAAACAGTATGGTTACACCATTTTTTTCCCCTCTCAAAATATATGTACATGCTTTCTAGATACTTCCCTCATCATTAGATTCTGTCTCACAACTTGCCATGGCTCATTATGTATGAGATGACTGAAGTTTGTGGGTTTTGGTGGGTTTTTTTTGTGCAAGGCCAGTTAACTGGTCTAATACAACTGTACATCTATCCTCCAGTCAGCTACTAAAGGCAGTGAACAATCTGCATAAACACTTTTGGCATTCAATCTTCAGGCACATCAAAACCCTTCCATAGCCTTCCTCCCCATTTCCTAAGTACTCTGACACAGATCTCATGCACAGTCATCCACTGACAGTAGACAGACCTGCCCTCTCACCATCCCTGTTACTGGAGAACAGGTTGCTGGATGCTCCTGCACTGCCTGCGGCACACAGGAACAGGGCTCTGAAGAGCACTGCGTGCTCAGCCAGTGGTCATCGAAACAAAAACCCAGGGAAAGTGCAGACCACAGCAAGCAAGCACAGAACCCATGCAGGCCCTGACCCTGAGCAGGTTCTAAGTGGTCCCCTAATGAAAGACATCAACTCGATACTGGCTGGATACCGCATCTGACTAAAAATAACAAATCTGTGCTTATTAGTATCCATGCACTTATTCCCCCAAGTAGAAATTCACCTTCTCAGAGGCAAAACACCACACCACCAGCTCAAAAAATACTGCAAGGGCATGCTGTTCTTTTAAAACTGAAAGCTCTTCAGCTTTATACTTCTGATCATATTTAAAGAAATACTTCAGAATAATTCTAATAGGCTTTATATGTTGCAACTACCAAGTTGTCAATCTTCCCTGCACATTCTACCAGAACAAGGACAGAACAGCACTCACCAACAATTCTCCTCAAAACCTGAATTTTAAAAAATAAAAAAACATACCCAAAACCAACTGTAATCATACTGCACAGCATTGTTACAATAACAGCCTTCATACCTTGAACAGCACCACAAAAAGTAACATAAATCAAGTTTTCAAGGTTTTACAGCTTACTAATACAGCAGTGAAAAATCTTCATGGACATAACTATACCTGCAGTTCAGACTGTCTAACCTGTAATAATAAATACGTGGTTTAAAGATTTCTTACACATCCATTTTTGTAAGGATAAAAACTCCACAGCAGTAAATAAGAGTAACAACAATAAACAGCAAACAAACCATCTGTTTTCATTTTCTCAAATAAATGCTAACAAATTCACTTGTCTACTGATTTAAGCACTTTGAGGTATCTTCCCCATCATCTTACTAACGTGATAGAGCTGATCTTACACAAAACAATCTGGTTTTCTGTACTTCAAGTATTATTCTACAGTTATCCAAAAATCTTACATGTGATAGCCCTGAAACTGTATTTCATTTCCTACCATCTGAAACTTTAAGATTTACAGTCACAGACTATTAATACTGTAGCTTTAGAAAGATGTAACCACAGCTTCTTAAAATTAAAAATATTGTATTAGCAATTCAGTGCTACTCAAAGTTAGTTTAATGTGAAATTGATAACCTAGGTTCATCCTTTAAGTGTTAAGAAATTAAGAGTCAGAACTCACTAGCAGTTCTGATACAAATTAGCCTTTGTCCTTGCAGAAACATGTTGGCAGGGGAGGAAATCTATACAAAACTAGACATACCACACAGGTGAATGGGACAAAACACACGATGAACACAAACCACAAAGAAAAATAAAAAGTGCAATTAAGCTTTAAAAACTGTAAGCTTGTGTCCTTGGAGGATGGAGCAGCCTTGTTACTCACATCTTGTCATGATGAGGTACTATGGGCTGTATACAGTCACTAGCTACCTTGAGAAAGCGTACGAGTCCATTGTCACACTTCAGTTTGCTTTTAACTTCTTTTTGGCTGACTGCAATGGAAGTCTTTGCAGACAGCAAATCACTTCTGATGGAAAGTGATCATCAGATTTGTAGACTCATGAAACAGACACATATTGCCCTAGCTAAGAATCAACTCCTTATTACACTGTATCTTCTAAATGAAGCACAAGTATTGACACTGAATGTGAGAATTATTAAAGACATATCAGGGAGAAGAAATATCTATTAGAAACAGCTTTTTCTATACAGGTAGCATCTTACCGTCAAAGCTATGCATTATGTACCGATGGCATCATGTAAAGATGAAATTTGATAGCTTCCCTATATTCAAACTCTTCTCACTCTCTTCAAAAAAAGAAAACTGTGAAATGCCTTTATGATCTGCACTATGCTGCATTGAATTGCACTTGAAAACACATATGCACTGTAAAGTTATTGAGCCTTTTACTAAAGTAGAAGCAATATTAAGTCAGGAAAGTTTCTTGTTAAACAAACAAAATCCTTCACTAGACATCAGAAGTTTCATTTGACCACAGCTGAAATCCAGTGATGAGTAAATCCATGCCAAATAACACAACCATTTTCCAACTAAAATAGATACACCTGTCCTAAAAGGTGCAGATCAAACCTGTACCAGTAAAACTGATAGGAAAAGAAATACTCACATACCTATCATACCTAGAGGGGTAGGCTTAGGCAAAATTTAAAAGAAAAAAAAAAAGACAAGACACAACAAATGAAACAGACCTACAATTAACCTAAGTTCTTACAAGTGTAGGTAAATATCCAGCAGGAAACTGACTGACTGTTTTGTGATCTTGACCTGTCCACTCAAGTCATGTGTTAAGAATCTGCTTGTGGGTCCGCACTCTCACACCATTCCATTTACTAAAACTAATAGAGATACAAGTCTCTCATTGACTTTAAGTGGAGAGGGGGAAAAAAAAAAAGAAAAAAATAATAAAAGGGCAAGAATAGAGAGCAAGATATTGTTTGTCCATTTTCTCCAAAATTTTACAAGACAACATGCAAGCTACTAAAAGAAAAGCATTTGCTTTGTGGACAACATGTTAGTAAAATGGGGCTAGGAAAACAAGGAAAGCTGAAGGTTCTCCTTTCCCTTCCACTAACATGCCTCCCAACTCAGTAAAGCATCTAAAAAGCAAATTGAAAAAAAAAAGTCAGAAAGCAACTAGTGGAGAACTGCATCTTTTTTCCTAATCAAAGTTCATTATAAGACATTTCATTGATTTTCTTTAAATACTTTTAGGAAGGTTCATGAAGCCTTTGCATAGCCAAAACATAGATCACTAGAGACTGTTTTAAAATATAGCATGATACATGCTTTCGCAAGAGGATTCAGCTGTCACTGTAAAAAAATTTGTCTAAATTCAAATATTCCTTTAAAGTAGCAGAGCAAAACATCTCCATGGCAGAGCCCATCTGCATCTTGAAACTGCATCGATCTGCCCTTCACAAGTTTAGCAACTGATGCAGTCAGCTTAGTTTGGGTTTTGTAGAATTAATCCAAATACAAGAAGCAGTATTTGATTGGCATTTTTTCATTTCAAGATCGTTTATAGAGCACAAGAAAGTCATTGAGATTTTTTTTATTCAAAAAGAAGTTTCCCCTCCATAAATAAAATTGTATACTAAATTAAGGTTTATCTATACACGTATGCTTTCCCAAGAAGAGCTTACAAGCACACTGAAGGATGCTTTTAATGCAATTTCCACTCTGCAACTGCATGTCTGTGCATTGAGGGTGGAACAGACAGAACTGGGTGCTGTTTATACAGCGTATGTCACCACATATCATGACCCACACGTACACCCCACACTACCACTTATATTCATGCCACACTTCCCATGCCAAAATATTCTTATCTTACTGTGGCCCAAAGTAGCATGCCCTCTGGGACAGTTACCTTAACAAAACGAACAGCACAAAAAAATGCAAGTGATAATAGGGATTGCATCTTTTAAAATTTCTTGCTCCTTTACTGTCTCCTACAACACAGCAGATTCAGAAGAGGTGATTTTGTAACTTTTTTAATGAAGACTATTCAGAAAAACCACCTAGCTGAATTGTGGAAACAGAACTGGAAAAGCTTCCATATGGAAAGAGAAAGAATGCATTTACTAAGAAGACATCACTGACACCTTTTACAGCAGCTAAGTCTATTTCAAAATGTTATAGTCCACTAAAGTCTCATTCTGCACTAAAGGACAACCTCAATGAAAACAAACAATATGGGAAATGTGGACTTTCTAGAAGATTGTTACACTTCAGTTCATCCTAGAGCAGAACAACAAGCAGCTTCACTTCTATCACTTTGCCATACCATTGTAAAACTTCTTGAACTATGAGCTGCAGTAAGCATTGCTCCCTTCAGCTCTGCAGAGCAAAGCAACACCTCCTAATTTTTAAGTTACAGCATTCAGGTGCCTAAACCACCGTTTTCATATGGAGTAAGTTATCAGCACAGAAATACTAGCCCCCCCTTTTTTTTTTTTTTTTTTTTTTTGAGAAAACCCTTGTTGACAAAATGCACCACTGATTAATAGGAACTTAATCATTCAGGCCACAGTAGTTCCAAAGTAGTTTTTGACATGTATTTATAATGAGTCATTAAAACACAAGAGCTGTGTTTCTTTATCCATGTGAAATACTGTAAGAGAAACAGTAAGTCAGACTGCTGTTGCAGAGCACAAGCATTCATTAGGTAAGAAGAGGAAGAAAATATTTCTACGTCTTAGCATTCAAAGAAAAATGAGACACTACCAGCCAAGAGCAACAGCTCCACTTTCGGAGGCAGTATCACAGTGGATCAAAACTAACCCTACCCTGGTGACAAATCTTGTTAGAGACATGTTTTAAAATACTGCACATATACACACAGCATTATTTTTTTCATGTAAACAACAAAAGGTAAGCAACGAACACCTCGAAATAAAGCTAGAATCTTAGAAATTCTCCATGTCTTCCCTTAATCAATTTACATCAGCATCATAAAACAGACACGTGAAAACAGCAGTATTTCTGACTGCATGATTATTTTGGAGAGCATTTGTCTTGAAAACTGAAAACTTAGTCTGGGCATGAGTCTACTTTCTTCAACATGAGAAGCAGTCCTGTAGCCACCCACCATGAAACCACTCACAAAGTCAGACAGCAGGAGCAGGCTATTAAATAGGAGGAAGCACAAGGAATCAGTCACTGTGCGTGCCTGTATGCTTTACCACGCAAGGATAAACTGAAGCAGTCAGTTACCATAAGGCAATTAAACAAAAAACCACTACCAAGATTAAGTTTTTAAGGTGAGACACAGTGAAAAATGGAGGAAACTATTTGTTCCCTGTTAATCACCATTACCTTCCCATTCTATTTATACGCACAAACCAACCTGCCCTGCACTTAAACAACTGAACACTGTTCCTAGCTACATTTCCACCTTAAAACTGATGCAAATTTAGGCTACAGGACCCTGCTTGCTCTGCAACAACTATAAGTAGAACCAATACTTGGAGACAGCTTTGCAAACTCAACATCAACCTCTAGTATTTCAAAAATCCCTACTGTAGCCTGAGCAGATAAAGCCAGAGTGGCAGCTAGTTCTTCCAGCTATTCTCATAAACATGCAATGCAAAAGCACTGAATATACTTCATCTCCCTTGCCCCCTTTGATGTTTCAAATTACTATGCCCCCAATAAAGTGATCTAGCAACAGAAACACATTATAAGCTAGCTAACACCTATGATAGGCTATTTATTATTGTCAAATTGAACTGTGAGCTCTAAAGACTTAATGAATTAGCTATAACTCTTCCTAGCAAGTACATATGTTACAGGAGCCATTCACTGCATGAATCCAGAGATGAAAAGATCATTTAGCAGAAAACTATGCATTATTATGGCTAATGAGTATACTAGTACTTGCTTTTGGTTAATACTGTACACCTACTTCAGCCCATCTACTTCAGTGCTCATCTCTCCCACTTTGATTTCATGGGCCTCAAACTTCTTCAGCCTCTATTTTTCACTCATTGTTGTAGCTTGAGGAGGCTAAGCAAAATCCAGAAGTGAATACAGTGTTCACCATCTGGGCTTACACTGTACTGGATGGGAGCAGCTGCGGTATTCTCCTACAATCCAAGTCATGTGCAACCACAGTATGACAAGTCCCCTCCCAGGCTATATAAGCTGGCACCTTTCCCAGCAGTTGCCACATCATAAAAATGATGCATACGAATAACTCCACCCCCCCAAAAAAATAATAAATAAACACTTTAAAACAATGGCTTAAGTGACTGCATAACTAAACTCAGCAGCTGGAGACACAAAGCACTCCCACGGCAATCCACACATCTTTCACTTACAAAACTCCTAAAATACATTCTTAATAGCAAGCTCCACAGCACACCTAGCAACCAACCCCCAAGTCTGGGCTACACAGTCATGTTCCCTGAGGGCAGACAGCAAGTAAATAAATAAAAAAATAAATAAAAGCACGGATAATAAAAGCAGAGTGTATCACAAACTGCCCCTATGCAGACAGAGCTTCAAAGAAATAAAGGTATTTTCTGCCACTGACTTCAATGCATCATGTAGTTCACTGGTTACAGATAATGTTGTCTCACCTATTTAGACTACTCAGACTTGTTCTCAGGAGTTTCGCTATGAAACTACTTAGATTTGATCTAAGAGTCATGTTTTTCTGTACAAGAAATTGGAAAAAAAAAAAAAAAAAAAAAAACACAGAAAACTCCACAGTGCGATCTGGGCAATTTCACAGAGATACTACAGTATTACCTACAATGCACTAAAAACTGCATAGTACTGTGCTTGTTTACAATAGATTTAAAAATTTGACTCTATAATAGAAGGGAATTAACAGGTTGTACTTATGAAGATAACCTCAGCAGTTAAAAAACTGCAATTCTTACACTCCATTGCTTCAGGGAAGGAAAATATTCTAGGAGAAACACAATAACTGATGTAAAAAGTCACAGCTTGGTATCTTCAAACTGAGAAACAATTCATCAAAATGCAGGTTTTTACCTTACCAGAAAAAAAGAGCAAGCTTTATCATCTCAACACTGAAAAACTCTGTCTTTTGCTCCATTAATATTAAATTTTTCCACACATGGCTCTAAGCAGACAGGATTTATGACGATGTTGTTCTAAGGAACTGCAGGAGATCTAGATGCCAATCAAGATTACATATCAAAGATAACTACTAACCACTGTGTCTGCATAGATAAATAAACCTGCTCACTTCTTTTATTTGTAGTGTTACCTCTACTAATCCAGCTGCAGTTATCAGGACAATAAGTGAATAAAGTATGAAAACAATAGGTTTCTTGTAACTCTCGCAGCCCAACTTACGTGGGTACACATGCACCACACCTTTCGAAATGTTCTCAGGAACTTAGGAAACGGCGAATCCCTGACAATGAAGTAGAGAACTAAGCAGAAAGCAAAGTGTTGTGGGAGTCCAAACTCAAAATCGGAACAGGAACACATTTCCAGGCATCTGTCCGGTCAGACATTTAGTACACCGGGAGAAAGCAACACGTGGGCAAAAACCTCTGGCGCAGACCTAACGAGACAGAAGCCTGCTCCGTACCACCCACCAGCGAGAGATCGGGAGGAGCTGGCAGTAGGACCCACGGCCGTCCCGGGATCCGGGACCGCAAGCA
>NW_009925749.1:0-5869 GCF_000696875.1 Nestor notabilis | reverse complement strand
CCAGCGTGTGACTGCACCACACAGCTCGGTGTGATAACCCAGGTCGTGATAACCCAGCTGCTCTCTCACATCGAGGGTGGAGGCTCAGTCTAAGAGCTGAAGAAACCCCCTCACAAGCTCTGTGCTGTGGTACCCAGACTGGCTACACCGTGTCTCAGGGACACTGCCTGTACCCTGATATGGTGTCACCCATCAGGGGTAACTGGTGGAGTCATCACCCGGCTCTTGTGGCTGTGGTGTTTCAGATCTGGGAGCGGGTTGGTTCAAGACAAAGCCTTTGCTTGCAGAAGCAGGAGTTTGCACAGCAGCTGAAGGACAAGCACAGCAGGGAAACATCGTGTTTGCAAAGGAAAGATTAAAAACGTCTAAATATTAATAATGAGAAAGATAAAATGGGTGATTATTAGCAGAACTCATTGATTTGCAGCCGCTGGGAACTCATAATGGTCTGATTTATGCTGCAGCGTGCTGTGCCCTAGATCTATCACTTACACAGAGAGGGAGCTTGGGAAACCCCACTGGTGCAGAATGCTGTGCCATCACTCAGGGACTGTTAAACTAAAACGAATAAAGCTGGCAGTGAACGGTGGTGCTGATGCGGCTCCAGTTCCCCCCAGATCTGATCCTTCCAGCCCAGCCCAGGAGGTGTCAGCAGCCCCTTCTTCATGACTGGTTTGTGTCGGAAGGTATCTTAAAGCTCATCCAGTTCCAAGCCCCTGCCACAGGCAGGGACACCTTCCTCTAGAGCAGGTTGCTCCAAGCCCCTGTGTCCAAGCTGGCCTTGAACACTGCCAGGGATGGGGCAGCCACAGCTTCTCTTCTCCTTCTACGTGACCTTTTCTGGAAAGATCTCGTATTGAAGTCCTGGCCTCAGGAATTTTTCCGTGTGTTTCATTTGCAAACTTGCTTTTAAAAGCAAGTGACAGTCTTTTGCAGCTTTCTCCTCCAGAAGAACACCAAAGGTTATACCTTAACTCTGCTTCTCATGCTTTCTCCTACACAATAAACCATCATTGTTGCAGACTCGACTCTCTCATATTTGGCCAGCTCTGCTGCTCTCTGCTTATAGGATTGCTCTTTGCAACTGCCAGAGAAGACATTTGGGCTCTCGAGTGACAGAGGCTGTGCATGCAAATCACCATGACAGTGGTACTCTCTATTCAAACACTGAGCTCATCCCAGTTTATTTCATTTGTAACTTTCTTCCTCTCCTTAATAATAATCTTTTTTATATGAACTCAGAGCAACAATAACCCTCCTTATCACACTCTTTGCTCAGGGGAGTGCTGTAACACAGCGAGATGGAGCTGGCACAGACTTCGCAGGTTCTTGCTTTCCTCAAAGCCTGATTTGCTGCCTTGGGAAGCTTCTTAAAGCAGCAGCAGAAGGAGCAGCAATGAAGTCTTCAATCAGGGTGTTCACTTGCTGCAGGGCAGCACCTATATATCCCCTGCAGAGGCACACAGTTCCCAGGGGTATTCAGCAGGGATGCAGTTTGGGTTGCAGGATGCTGATGATGCTGCAGGGTTGCATCAGGTGAGGATGGAGGGGAGCTTCAGCATCACCCAGCGCCTCCCTGTAGGGCTAACACTCTCGGCGAGGGTGGTCAGGGACCCTCTCGTTGGGGCTGGGTGCTTGGTATCTCTGCCATGGGACCGGAGAGCCGGTGGTGGAGCAGCAGTGGGCTCTGGTGGTGGAGGCAGCCAACTGCACGCTGCGCAGCACCGAGCTGGGTGATGTCTCTGCCTCACACCAGCTTTGGAGTTATTTTGGAGGGATGTGGCTCTTTTGGGGCTCCCCGGAGCAAGAAAGGCATTGCTGGAGGAGGTTACAAGGAGACGCAGAGAAACCTTTGCTGTGATGAGGGATGAGGTGCTGAGCGACGCAGCTAAAAGGGACCTGACGGGGATGGGAGGTTGGAATGGGTGGCATGTGGAGTCACTTCCAGCCAGCGTTACCTTCTGGCTGTATGGAGGAGATGAGCACAAGGAGAGCCAGGGCCCCCTCTTGCAGGTGTGTCTGCTTGCTGTTTGGTGTGAGAGGGTGAATAGTTTCCTTCCTCCTGAGAAAGGCCCCCCAAAGCCTCCCCCATCCCTGCAGGTCCTGAGCCACCTTGTGCATCTGCACCCAGCTCCTGACCCATCTACTGCACAGAGATGGGTTAAGAAAAGGATTTTTCTTGCTGAAAAGGGAGTGACACTCGTGGAGAAGCAATGCCTGATTTAAGAGGGCTGAAAACTGGGACAGTTGAGCATGAGCCCAGGTGTAAAAACACTGGCTGGGGAGAAGCAGCCAGGCTCTCATTGCTCCATGTAGGTTTGCAGCCATCCTCCTGCTGAGAATGGTGCTCAGAGGTACAGAGCTGAGCCTGGGAGAGAGCACCCCATCTTGAGGAGCATCCTACTGTCCATGTCTGTGTCCTGACCCTCCAATGCCATTTCCCACCCCATGAAGCAGCTGTAGAGTGGAATGAGACCAAGTCCTGCTCCTCCGGTAAGTCCTGAGCACCCCGATGAGGCCAAATCTAAGTGTGTCTTCAGTCATGCTCATTTTGAACTCTTCTCGTTTGATGTTGGTTTTTCATTGTTAGATTTGAACAAACTTCTCTCTTCCTTTCTCAATTTCACGTTGCCCTGTGCACCCTGGTGCTGGTTTGCATCAGAGCTCCTGGCTCCCAGCTAGCACCTATCCAACTCAAATAACAAACAGCATTTGAAGACCTCCAGCTGTGCAGCAGAGCTTGAAATAATGTGGTGGGACTGCTCCATGCCCTGTGATGGGGAGTGTGTGGTGCCTCCAGAACAGCTCTGCACCCCTGCAAGGTTGCGGTGTCCCCTCTGCCCCTGTTGCTCTGGAGCCTGGAGAGCAGCTGAGCTTCAGAGGAGCCAGAGTTCACACCAGGAAATAGCAGTTACATCTGCTTTGGATGCCAATAGCATCATGCGGAAGCTGAGGAATACTGCTGCAATAATTGAATATAACCAATGCTTTTAATCTGACAGAGGGAATGGCTTTAACCTGCCAGAGGGGAGACTGAGATGAGCTCTGAGGCAGAAGCTCTTCCCTGTGAGGGTGCTGAGGCGCTGGCACAGGGTGCCCAGAGAAGCTGTGGCTGCCCCATCCCTGGCAGTGTTCAAGGCCAGGTTGGACACGGGCTTGGAGCAACCTGCTCTAGTGGAAGGTGTCCCTGCCAGTGGCAGGGGGTTGGAGCTGGATGGGCTTTAAGGTCTTTTCAACCCAAACCAGTCTGGGATTCTTTGTGAGCTTTAAATGAAAGGGTTTAGGTGCAGCCAGCCTCCCGGAGGGGGAATTTTATCTTCATAGACACAACATTGTCTATGGAGGTCTTGAAGCACTTGCATGCTGAAAACCTGCCTATGTGTGAACAGGAAACAGGAGGAGACATGTTCAGGTTTAGCACCAGATTTCATTTTACTCTCTGTGCTTCTGACAAACCTCAGCTCAACCCCATTATTCTATTTTTGTTGTGAGCATCATTTGTCCATCTCCCACCCAGATGCAGCTGGTGTGGTTTGCAGCTCAGTGATGCTTTTGTAGCCGTCCTCCCTGCAAACTGCTGATGTCCTCATGGCTTGGGGTTGTGGGTCTGGTCTACAGGGACTTATTCCTGCAGCATTGCAATAACTAATGTGTCAGCTTCTCTTCCTCTGGGCAGTCCAGACCTGCCACGAGTGCTGGTATCTGCACAGCCAGACTGGGGACAGTGCTCAGGAGGGGGTCACAGCCGTCATCCTGGTGACTGTGACTTCTCCCAGTGTCAGGACTGTCACATCAGTCTTACCTTATGGTGTCTGAACAATCCTGTGCTCAAGATCTCACCTGCCTCCCTGCCTTTGGGCAGAAAAAGGAGCAGTTTAAGCTGCAGCAGCTTAAAGGGACATCCTCCCTCCTACTAGTGGGGTGGGGGCTGCACCAAGCAGGGTCCAGCACCCACGGGGGAATACACCTCATGTTACACCAGTGGTTCGTTAAATATCGGGCAATTGGTGAGGCTGGGTTGTCGTGCAGATGGCTTGGGAGGCAATGGGGAGAAGGAGATGTCTCGCAGGGCTCTTTGGGGAACCCCACTGATTTGTTTCCTTTCCATGGTGGTAGTTCAGTGCAGTTCTTCAGTTCCTCTCCATCCCTGAGGAAAGGCATGAAGAAGGGAGGTGGGAGGACGAGCTTCCCCCCAGAAGGAAGTATCCTGAGAGCAGGGCACAGTCCGGGAGACATCCGCTTCTCCATGCGCAGCGCCGTGGGCAGCAGGAGCGCATCCCTGCGGGAAAGCCCGCACTGGCCTGGCTCTGCTGAGGAGGAAACCACAGCACAAAGCAGGGAAATGACTTGGCAAAGGTCACCTGGAGCTGGGGCTGAGCCCAGGAATAGCACCGGGTCTCCTGCAACCCCCCAGCATTGCTGAGCTGCACCGTCCCTTCCTCCCCATGTGCTGAGTGGTGGCATTGACCCACTTGCAGTGAAAGGGCTGGTTGGCACCATGGTGGTTCTGCTTTTGCTGTTCATTGTGGTGTTAAAATCTACCATAATAGAGAAAAGTGAAGAGAAAAGGGATGCAGGAGATGGGGAGTCTCAGCTGGGAAGATCAGAGCTGTGAGAGGAGGATGGAGTGATGGGAATAGGATCACAGAATCCCAGCCTGGTTTGGGTGAGAAGGGACCTTAAAGCTCATCCAGTTCCAACCCCTGCCACAGGCAGGGACACCTTCCACTAGAGCAGGTTGCTCCGAGCCCCTGTGTCCAACCTGGCCTTGAACACTGCCAGGGATGGGGCAGCCACAGCTTCTCTGGGCACCCTGTGCCAGCGCCTCAGCACCCTCACAGGGAAGAGCTTCTGCCTCAGAGCTCATCTCAATCTCTCCTCTGGCAGGTTAAAGCCATTCCCCTTGTTCTGTCCCTACAGGCCATTGTCCAAAGCCCCTCTCCAGGTTTCTTGTAGCCTCTTTAGATATTGCAGGATTGTTATAAGGTCTCTCCAGGACCTTCTTTCTTCTGTTTATTTCATGTTGTCCAAATCTGCTGTGTAATCCCTGTTCCTTGCTCTGCCTTTTGCTGTCAGTTTTGAGGGCAATGTGCCTATGTCACCTTTTCCGACATGTGGCTTTTGATTATGTCACTGCATCATTTTCTTCTGGACACACCAAGATGAGCTCATGAGTCACTGGGAGTGTTGCCACATCAAACACAGGCAGGCACAACGGAAGAAAGGAGGTGCTGGCAGATGTGAGCTGTGTCCTGTCAGGCCTCTCCCCTTCCCTCTGTCCTGGCCAGCTCCCCTCATCCTAGCACATGTTCTATCCACAGATTGGCTCTGTGTTGATTTCCCCAGCGTCACTCCTCACCCAGCACTGATTTTGCACCACCAAATCCTCCTTTGCCTTATTTCATAGAATCCTGGAATGGTTTGTGTTGGACGGGGCCTTAAAGCTCACCCAGTTCCAACTCCCTGCCATGGGCAGGGACACCTTCCACTATTTTTCCCCCCCCCTGCCAGGGGCAGGCCCCCCTTCCACTAGAGCAGGTTGCTCCAAGCCCTGTGAGGTCAGGGAACAAGTCTTTGGGTTAATGCAGTAGCATCACCGGTCCTTGCAGGCATCTTCCTGAACCACACGTGAGGCTTTGCGGATGGGATGGGGGCTCTCTGCAGGAACTGTACCTTCTATAAAGTGCACTTTGCAGGTGACAGCAGGCAGTGGTGATGCACTCTACAGGTTGGAAGCTGAGGGCACTTCCACAGCCCTCTCCCAGCTGGGGAGCCCCCACCCCACCAGGCATTGTACCAGCCCGGTCCTCCCTTTTCCTGTAGGTGGGGTTTCCATAGGAAACACGGCGGGTCCACGGCCCGGCCCCGG
>NW_009925748.1:0-3585 GCF_000696875.1 Nestor notabilis | reverse complement strand
AATCTCTGTTACTGGCGTGATGACTTTACAAGTTGAGACCACTGTGCAGCATGTCACGGGTTTGGTTGCAAAGAGAGTAAGATTTGAAATACAGCAAAGAAAAAACGCTTTACTGCCTCTGCCTTTACCTAACACTGCTTACTTTCTACTTCACTGCACAATTTATGTTCTTCAATAGCACCTGCTCCTTAAGACATATTTAGAGGAGTGTTCCTAAAATCCTGGCTTATAAATGGTGGTATAAATGCCCTTTAAACCTTTTGTTTCTCTATTTATTTGGTTCATACTTTGGTAACAAGTTTGTAGCCTAGCAAGAATAATGATAATAAAACAAACCCGTCACCATCAGCAGTGCTTCATTAATGCTTCGTAATATAACAATTATGAAAAATAACCAAAGCTCTACAGTACACTGAGATTTAGCACTGTGAAGCCCAATTCAGGAGTAACATCTCCCCTCATCCACAAAACTTCCCACGTTTAGACTACAGAGTAGTCTAAAACAGAATCAAGTCATATATAAACCATATGACACAAAATATAAGTCACAAAACAAACCACTGTCAGTTCTGACATGTTTTCAATGTCCATATTGATTAAAACCCTTTAAAACAAGCATATTAAAATTATCAGTTTTTATTGTCCTGCCAAATATGTCACTTTATAAAAGAGATTTACAAAATGTTTTCAGCTTTACTGCTTTACTCCCACAGTGAATGTTTTTGCTATATAGGTATCAGCCTTCCTGAGATGTCCGAACTTTTGCCAGTGAAGAAGCACAATACTAAAGGCATTTAACAAATCCCTTCTGGAATTCAAGGTAGTCCGTGAAAATTCACTCATTCGGGACCCTTTAAGTGCCCAGATGGCGACTATCTCCGGAAGGATAAAAATCCCTGACCTTGGTAAGGGTAAAACTCGGGAACAAACAACTCCGATTTCCAGCCTTGCTGTGAGACAAGGCTACGTCTGCAGACGGACATGCAGCATCCCGAAGGACTGACAGGGGATTTTATACTGTGTTTTCCATGAAATCCAACCCCAAAAAAGAATACCGTTCATGCTTAAATTCGTGACAAACAGCTGCAGCCCCATTAATTCCATCTCCAGTCATTTAGAAAGCTACGAGGCAGGTTCCAAAATTACCATCAAACTGACTTGAAAGAACTGCTGGGGAAGAGATTGTTTTCTTAGCTTTGTGTTTCAGTGTTCCTGCCTGCAAGTACTCTCACCCTTTATGTTATGGCACTTTCAAACTCACGTTCTAGTACTACCAGTACTTCCAGGAGCAAGATGCTTATGATAAAAACCACCATGTAAATATAGTGTGATCAAGAACAGTTGTACTGTACACCACAGGACATAAAAAAAAACCCGTAACTCTTATGTTTTCACTTTTAAGCTTGAAAGAAATATAGTAAACATGTGACTACAGCAATTAAAACCAAAAAAATCTAGCCTGGATTAAAGAGATCCTCTTAATTTTAACCACGTAACAGGCTATTAGTAGCACAAACAAACACGTATTTAAAAGCAAGATCACAATTTCCCTTATTAAAACAGGTAACAAGGTTTCCCTACTTTTGCAAAACCAATACGAATATCAGTTTAGGTATTTCCTTTTCCTTTTAAGTCCTGACAAAAGAGTAAAACTAGTGACCTTTTTGCCACTGAAATTTGGCAAAATGAAACTGAGGACCTCTTTAAGAGATAAATCAGCTCTGTTTTGTACAAGAAGGGGAGAGAACTGGCACAACACATATTTTTTCGTAGCCCTTTTTTCATATACGGTGTCTTCGTCACCACACCAGCTCTGCAGAACACAGTGTACAGCACACATTGTGCCTCGTCATGAGCTGACAGCAACTGAAGAGAAGGTGAAGCAAGTTACAAAATGAAGTATTTTTGCCTCTGTCTGACCGAGAAGATAAATGATCTTGGTGATATTAAAGAGAAATGGGATATGGGGACCCAAAGAGCTCATTTTACGTTAACTGCATCTCACCAACGAAAACAAGAGAAAGCAATTTCCTGGTGCATCAATTCCACCAGCAGTTCCACGTACACTCCCAAGTCAGAGGCGCTGGCAAGCTCGCACTGCGCACCTCCTGCTACTCTTATCCCTAACAAACCAACTGCTCCCTATTCATTTCCTATTTTAAGATAGGGATGTTCCCCCCCCCCAAAGAAAGAAAATAGATATGCAGATACGCCCATACAAACCAACCGGGTTTAATAAACACATGCCTGCAGGTAACACCGTTTCTAATGACTCCAACACAAAACATCAGCTCCCCACAGCATAAGTCAAGCACTCCCGATTGTCACCCCAGTCCTTTCACCATCGCAGTGCCTTTCGGAGCCATTACCCTTCCTGTTATTTTAAGGCCACATTCCCTCCTCAACAACCCCTGTCAGTATCTGGAAACTCTCATCATTTCACATGCAAAAAACTCTACTGATAGAGTTACAATAGAAAGAGAAATGAAAGCACGTGAAGCATCATAAACCGTCCCCCGATCCATTTACTCGACAGAAAGCTGCAAACCTTATTTATCTTTCCATCCTCCTTCTCATGTTCTGTATTTATAAGGCATTAAAATCCTACTACTCCTAAAGAAGACTCCTTTCTACTGCAACTCCAAACCAGTTTTAAATATCCGTGCACGCTCCTCAACCATTAGTTACGAAACCATCTCTCCTCTTCTTGACCTATTCTCGTTCATCTGCTGTTATTTAACTCTTTAAGGCTATTTGAGAGTCGCAATGTCACTAATCATTACGCAATTCTTAAAAATATATTGCATTGCACATATTTAAACAGCACAATATGCACGTCCAAAACAAAACACACAGATACAGGGGGGGTTTTCACCCCTCCGCCGCTTATTCTAAACCAAAACACATTGGCTATCTAGAATAGTGATCTTCCACAGTTTTTCTCAGCTCATCAGCCCCAGCAGTGCAGAAATCAGTGTCATGAACGTAAGCCCATAGAAAACACACGTCCTTTGCTTCCTACTGACCCCAGGTAAGTTGGTTGCCGACAGCCGGGGTCGACTCCCCGCAAGCCGAAAGCCACCGATCTAGAACTGAGTATCCTCTTACTGTTTGTTCTGCCACCCGAGAACTTACATTAAAACGGCATTACGCTCCTCAGCTCCAAACCGACCAGTCTTTCTACACACAGCCTATTAACACCCATTCCTCCAGAGCTTCCCATAAAACCCCATTTCCAGGGACAAAGGACGGCGGAAAACAAAACGCCGCCGTTTCAGACACCTCGTTTTGCCGCAGATTTGGACGCAGCACAAGTCCTTCACGCTGAAGGCTGCCCAACCTACCTATAAATAGGCTCAAAGCTTCAGGCTCAGGAGACCAAGGGCTAAACACGATCCTGCGCTACCTCCGTGTGTAACAGCGCCGGGGCAGGCAGGTAGGCGGCTGGTTTATACAGGAAAAGGGGGGAAAAATGGACAAAACCGGACATAAAGTAACGCCTGGGTACGACCAGTTGTTTTCTGGAGAGAAAAGCCTCCCTCTGCGGAGGACCAGGGTGCCACGGCTTGGCCACGGCCAGACCCA
>NW_009925747.1:0-3212 GCF_000696875.1 Nestor notabilis | reverse complement strand
CCTTCATCCCTCAACCCTCCATCCCTTGGTTACTCCATCCCTCTGACCCCCTATCCCTCTGTCCCTCATGTCTCCATCCTCACATCCCTCTGTCCCCTTATCCCTCTGTCCCTCACGCCTCTGTCTGTCCATCCTCCCATCCCTCTGTCCTTTATCCCTCCGTCCCTCATCCCTCCATCCTCCCATCCCTCCATCCTTCCATTACTCTATCCTTCTGTCCCTTACCCCTCCATCCTCCCATCCCTGTCCCTTCATCCTTCCATCCGTTCTTGTCTCATCCCTCCATCTGTTCATTCCTCCACCCCTCCATCCCAGCCTCCCTGCAGCCAGACTTCCCCATTCCCTGCCCCAGGCTGAGTGCAGGGATGCACTGAGGACAGACAGGAGCCCTGGCCGCAGGGCTGGGTCCTCAGCCAGCACAGGGGTGTCATTGTGCATGGAGCCGCTGTCCCCAGGGGTCCTTCTCCATCCCCTCACTGACCCATGTGCAGCCCCAGGCTCAGCAGTGGTCCTCAGCCTCGTGTCTCAAAGGGACAGAGAGAGGAGGGACAGCTTCTGCATCCCTCTGCTGCTCCAGGCAGGCTCCAGGATCAAAATGCTCTGCTCTTTCAGATGGGAAATGGTTTTGAACTGGCAGAGGATATATTTAGATTAGATATTACAGAAAAAATCTTCCCTGTGAGGGTGCTGAGGCGCTGGCACAGGGTGCCCAGAGAAGCTGTAGCTGCCCCATCCCTGGCAGTGTTCAAGGCCAGGTTGGACACAGGGACTTGGAGCAACGTGCTCTAGTGGAAGGTGTCCCCTGCCCGTGGCAGGGGGTTGGAGCACAAACCAGTCTGGGATTCTATGAAACTACAGGGAGAAGTGAGCAGCTTTTCATTTTGGGGCAGCTCAGGTTTGGTCTGGTTCAGACCATGGGCCAAGGGCTGGCCTGAACTGAAACTCTCCCAGTGAGTAGCAGGGAACCTGAGGCACGCGGTGTTGGAGGAGCACTTGCCCCATGGAGCAGCCCCCTGACAGACCCTGCTTGCTTTGAGTGGAGACACTTCATTGTCTGTTCAAACCTGTAACTGGGACAGGGTGGGCAACAGCACAGCAAGCCTCTGCCCTGTGCCAGTCCAAGGCCAGCTGTGCTTATTATAAACTTGCTGGCAATGTGTTTCTGCACATCTGTATCTGCTCAGGAGGAAGCCTTTCCTTCTCCTTAATGTCTCTTTGTTGGTTCTGTGAGTCAGGCTGTGGTGCGGATGAAGGAAGAGGCACTCTGCAGCTGGAGAAGGCAGCCCTCAGTGGGAATCTGCTGCTTCTGCTTTTACCCCTCCCTAGGAAGAGGTGCAGAGCACAACCCTTCTGCTATTATGGGTGTCCCAGCAGAGCTGGGCTTTCTGTTTGCTGTTGCAAAGGCACAGGCCTTAAGATAACAGGAAAAAGAGAGGATGAGATGAAGATATTCAGGGTGATGTAATTACAAGTAATTCATAGAATCCCAGACTGGTTTGTATTGGAAGGGACCTTAAAGCTTCTGCCTCAGAGCTCCTCTCAATGTCCCCTCTGGCAGGTTAAAGCCATTTCCCTTGTCCTGTCCCTCCATCCCTTGTCCAAAGCCCCTCTCCAGGTCTCCTGGAGCCCCTTTAGGCACTGGAGCTGCTCTAAGGTGTCCCCTTCAGGAGCCTTCTCTTCTCCAGGCTGAACAAGCCCAGCTCTCTCAGCCTGGCTCCAGAGCAGAGCTGCTCCAGCCTTCAGATCAGACTCCAAATATTTCTAGTTGAGTTTTGTCTGCAGGAGCTGAGAAGGTAGATTGTCACACTGAATTCATTCGACACATATCCAAACATCACCGTTTTAACACGTGCACACACCCCAACACACAAACGTGTGTGCAGAGGCACACATGGAATCCCCCACCCTCATGGATCAGTTTTAGCAGTCTGTTTGAAGTTGATCCATTTCCCAGCTCCAGCATTAAAATTCCACCCGAGTGCTGTCTTTAAATTGCTTTGATGCTAGGTGGGTTTCAACCCTGACCTGTCCTGACGGCAAGTGATGGCTGTAACAAGCTGCGGATCAATATTCATAGCGGGTGTCCTGGGCTGATAACACCATCCAAGACAATGTTCGCTCTTGGTGGAGACAGCTGAGATATTGCACCATTAGGAATGTTGTTTTAAATAACCTGCTCCATTTCTGGGTCCATTTAATGAATTTCATAGTTTAGATATTATCTTTAAGGGGAAGCCAGAGGCTATTCCAGAAGCAGTGATGCAAATCAATTGTGCCAAGGGTCCTTGGATTTTCTTAACGTGGACTATAATTCCCCCACAGATCCCTATATATTCTGGGAATTGTGGCATGGTATCGATAATATTAGCAATAAGAAAGCATTTGGACTTTATCGAGGGGGAAAACAATATTATCTGTAAAGCTGTATCACAGTTGATAACATCTTATCTGTGATTCTCCAAGTCTGTATATGGCAAGGCAGTGTTTTTTTCTCTGTTGTCTGTCTGTATGAAGTGCTGGGCAGGGATGAGAAGATGCCATCGAGGCAGGGCACGGCCCTGTCAGCATTCTGGCTGAGCTGACAAGGGTGTCCTCAGGCTTCTGCTGCTATGTGGTCGGTGCCTTGCTCCCTAAATCCTGCCCTGCTGCAGTCTCCCCAGACCCGCTTATGTGAAGGTGTTGCTGAGGGTCTGGAGCCCCTCCAGGAGGGACAGAAGCAGGGTGGATTTTGAGGAAGACATCGTTGTTGCTTTCCACAGCCTCTGACCCAGGTGATGTCCTTCCTCGGGACATGATGTCTTCCCTGTGAGGGTGCTGAGGCGCTGGCACAGGGTGCCCAGAGAAGCTGTGGCTGCCCCATCCCTGGCAGTGTTCAAGGCCACGTTGGACACAGGGGCTTGGAGCAACCTGCTCTAGTGGAAGGTGTCCCTGCCCGTGGCAGGGGGTTGGAGCTGGATGATATTAAGATCCCTTCCAGCACAAACCAGTTTGAAGGAGTTTGTTGCAAAGCAGGAGACGACCCCCAGCACTCGCTGCTTCGCCGGGTCCCTGCAGCCACCCGCCTCGGGTACTTGGATAAAATTAAGCACATTAACTGGTAATCGGAGGCAGCAGCGCGGGGTGCGCGGTTCAACCGCGTCTAGACACCACCCTCCTCGGACTACATTTCCCACCAGAGCCCGCGGCTCGGCTTAGCTCGGCTCCTCGGCTCT